>NW_027446968.1:0-40364 GCF_038048845.1 Mixophyes fleayi | reverse complement strand
TATTCATGATTCATGATTCGATTCATGATTCATGATTCAATTCATGATTCATAATTCATGATTCATGATTCGATTCATGATTCATGATTCAATTCATGATTTCATGATTCAATTCATGATTCATGATTCATGATTCGATTCAATTCATGATTCATGATTCGTTTCATGATTCATGATTTATGATTCAATTCATGATCCATGATTCATGATTTAATTCATGATTCATGATTCATGATTCATGATTCAATTCATGTTTCATGATTTATGATTCGATTCATGATTCATGATTCATGATTCAATTCATGATTCATGATTCAATTCATGATTCATGATTCGTGATACAATTCATGATTCATGGTTCAATCCATGATTCATGATTCATGATTCAAGATTCAAATCATGATTCAATTCATGATTCATGATTCATGATTCAATTCATGATTCATGATTCAATTCATGATTCATGATTCAATTCATGATTCATGATTCATGATTCGATTCATGATTCAATTCATGATTCATGATTCATGATTCAATTTATGATCATGATTCATGATTCATGATTCAATTCATGATTCATGATTCAATTCATGATTCAATTCATTATTCATGATTCAATTCATGATTCATGATTTATGATTCAATTCATGATTCAATTAATGATTCATGATTCATGATTCAATTCATGATTCATGATTCAATTCATGATTCATGATTCAATTCATGATTCATGATTTGATTCATGATTCATGATTCATGATTCAATTCATGATTCATGATTCATGATTCATGATTCATGATTCAATTCATGATTCATGATTTATGAATTATGATTCAATTCATAGAATGATCATGATTCATGATTCATTCATGATTCAATTCATGATTCATGATTCATGATTCAATTTATAATTCATGATTCAATTCATGAATCATGTTTCATGATTCAATTCATGATTCATGATTCATGTTCAATTTATGATTCATGATTCATGATTCATGATTCAATTCATGATTCAATTTATGATTCTGGATTTAATTCATGATTCATGATTCAATTCATGATTCATGATTCATGATTTATTTCATGATTCATGATTCGATTCTTGATTCTTGATTCTTGATTCGATTAATAAATCATGATTCATGATTCAATTCATGATTCTTGATTCATGAATCATGATTCAATTCATAATTCATGATTCATAATTCATGATTCATGATTCATGGTTCAATTCATAATTCATGATTCATGATTCATGATTTGATTCATGATTCTTGACTCGTGATTCATGATTCGATTCATGATTCATGATTCATGATTCAATTCATGATTCATGATTCAATTCATGATTCAAGATTCATGATTCAATTCATGATTCATGATTTCAATTCATGATTCATGATTCAATTCATGATTAATGATTCATGATTCAATTCATGATTCATGATTCATGATTCAATTCATGATTCAAGATTCATGATTCGATTTATGATTCATGATTCAATTCATGATTCATGATTCATGATTCGATTCATGATTCAATTTATGATTCATGATTCATGATTCAATTTATGATTCATGATTCATGATTCATGATTCTATTCATGATTCATGATTCAATTCATGATTCATGATTAAATTCATGATTCATGATTTATGATTCAATTCATGATTCATGATTCAATTCATGATTCAATTAATGATTCATGATTCATGATTCAATTCATGATTCATGATTCAATTCATGATTCATGATTTTATTCATGATTCATGATTCATGATTCATGATTCATGATTCAATTCATGATTCATGAATTATGATTCATTCATGATTCATGATTCAATTCATGATTCAATTCATGATTCATGATTCATGATTTAATTTATAATTCATGATTCAATTCATGAATCATGATTCATGATTTAATTTATAATTCATGATTCAATTCATGAATCATGATTCATGATTCAATTCATGATTAATGATTCATGGTTCAATTTATGATTCATGATTCATGATTCAATTCATGATTCAATTCATGATTCATGATTCATGATTAAATTTATGATTATGATTCATGATTCATGATTTATGATTCATGATTCATGATTCAATTCATAATTCATGATTCAATTCATGATTCAAGATTCATGATTCAATTCATGATTCATGATTCGATTCATGATTCATGATTCAATTCATGATTCATGATTCAATGAATAATTCATGATTAATGATTCATGATTCAATTCATGATTCATGATTCATGATTCAATTCATGATTCATGATTTAATTCATGATTCATGATTCAATTCATGATTCATGATTCATGATTCATGAATCAATCATAATTTATGATTCATGAATTATGATTCAATTCATGATCCATGATTCATGATTCAATTCATGATTCAATTCATAATTCATGATTCATGATTTAATTTATAATTCATGATTCAATTCATGATTCAAGATTCTTGATTCGATTCATGATTCATGATTCAATTCATGATTCATGATCATGTTTTGATTCATGATTCAATTCATGATTCATGATTCGATTCATGATTCATGATTCAATTCATGATTCATAATTCATGATTCATGATTCGATTCATGATTCATGATTCAATTCATGATTCATGATTCAATTCATGATTCATGATTCATGATTCGATTCAATTCATGATTCATGATTCGATTCATGATTCATGATTTATGATTCAATTCATGATCCATGATTCATGATTTAATTCATGATTCATGATTCATGATTCATGATTCAATTCATGTTTCATGATTTATGATTCGATTCATGATTCATGATTCATGATTCAATTCATGATTCATGATTCAATTCATGATTCATGATTCGTGATACAATTCATGATTCATGTTCAATCCATGATTCATGATTCATGATTCAAGATTCAAATCATGATTCAATTCATGATTCATGATTCATGATTCAATTCATGATTCATGATTCAATTCATGATTCATGATTCGATTCATGATTCATGATTCATGATTCAAATCATGATTCATAATTCAATTCATGATTCATAATTCATGATTCATGATTCAATTCATGATTCATGATTCAATTCATGATTCATAATTCATGATTCATGATTCAATATATGATTCATGATTCAGGATTCATGATTCGATTCATGATTCTTGATTCACGATCATGATTCGATTCATGATCATGATTCATGATTCAATTCATGATTCATGTTTCATGATTCATGATTCAATTCATGATTCATGATTCATGATTCAATTCATAATTCATGATTCATGATTCATGATTCGATTCATGATTCTGACTCATGATTCATGATTCGATTCATGATTCAAGATTCATGATTCGATTCATGATTCATGATTCAATTCATGATTCATGATTCATGATTCGACTCATGATTCAAATCATGATTCATGATTCATGATTCATGATTCGATTCATGATTCATGATTCAATTCATGATTCATGATTCATGATTCGATTCATGATTCAATTCATGATTCATGATTCAATTAATGATTCATGATTCATGATTCAATTCATGATTCATGATTTATGATTCAATTCATGATTCATTAATGATTCATGATTCATGATTCAATTCATGATTCATGATTCAATTCATGATTCATGATTCATGATTCAATTCATGATTTATGATTTGATTCATGAGTCATGATTCATGATTCAATTCATGATTCATGATTCATGATTCAATTCATGATTCATGAATTATGATTCAATTCATGATTCATGATTCAATTCATGATTCAATTCATGATTCATGATTCATGATTTAATTTATAATTCATGACTCAATTCATGAATCATGATTCATGATTCAATTCATGATTCATGATTCATGGTTCAATTTATGATTCATGATTCATGATTCATGATTCAATTCATGATTCAATTTATGATTCTGGATTTATTCATGATTCATGATTCATGATTAAATTAATGATTCATGATTTATGATTCTGAATTTATTTCATGATTCATGATTCGATTCTTGATTCATGATTCGATTCATAAATCATGATTCATGATTCAATTCATGATTCTTGATTCATGAATCATGATTCAATTCATAATTTATGATTCATAATTTATGATTCATGATTCATGATTCATGATTCAATTCATAATTCATGATTCATGATTCATGATTCAATTCATGATTCATGATTCATGATTCGATCATGATTCATGATTCATGATTCATGATTCGATTCATGATTCATGATTCATGATTCAATTCATGATTCATGATTCAAGATTCATGATTCATGATTCGATTCATGATTCATGATTCAATTCATGATTAATGATTCATGATTCAATTCATGATTCATGATTCAATTCATGATTCAATCATGAATCATGATTCGATTCATGATTCTTGATTCAGATTCATGATTCGATTCATGATTCATGATTCATGATTCAATTCATGATTCATGATTCAATCATGATTCATGATTCGATTCATGATTAATGATTCATGATTCAATTCATGATTCATGATTCATGATTCATGATTCAATTCATGATTCATAATTCATGATTCATGATTCATAATTCATGATTCATGATTTAATTCATAATTCATGATTCATGATTCATGATTTGATTCATGATTCTTGACTCGTGATTCATGATTCGATTCATGATTCATGATTCATGATTCAATTCATGATTCATGATTTAATTCATGATTCAAGATTCATGATTCAATTCATGATTCAATTCATGATTAATGATTCATGATTCAATTCATAATTCATGATTCATGATTCAATCATGATTCAATTCATGATTCATGATTCAATTTATGAATTATGATTCGTGATTCATGATTTATGATTCATGATTCATGATTCAATTCATGATTCATGATTCAATCATGATTCAAGATTCATGATTCAATTCATGATTCATGATTCGATTCATGATTCATGATTCAATTCATGATTAATGATTCATGATTCAATTCATGATTCATGATTCAATTCATGATTCAATTCATGATTCATGATTCATGATTCAATTTATGAATTATGATCATGATCATGATTCATGATTCAATTCATGATTCAATTCATGATTCATGATTCAATTCATGATTCATGGATTTATGATTCAATTCATGATTCAATTAATGATTCATGATTCATGATTTAATTCATGATTCATGATTCAATTCATGATTCATGATTCATGATTCAATTCATGATTCAATTCATGATTCATGATTCATAATCATGATCATGATTCATGAATTATGATTCATTCATGATTCATGATTCATGATTCAATTCATGATTCAATTCATGATTCATGATTCATGATTTAATTGATAATTCATGATTCAATTTATGAATCATGATTCATGATTCAATTTCATGATTCATGATTCATGGTTTCAATTCATGATTCATGATTCATGATTCAATCCATGATTCATGATTCATGATTCAGATTCAAATCATGATTCAATTCATGATTCATGATTCAATTCATGATTCATGATTCAATTCATGATTCATGATTCGATTCATGATTCATGATTCATGATTCAAATCATGATTCATGATTCAATTCATGATTCATGATTGAATTCATGATTCATTATTCATGATTCATGATTCAATTCATGATTCATGATTCAGGATTCATGATTCGATTCATGATTCTTGATTCACGATTCATGATTCGATTCATGATTCATGATTCATGATTCAATTCATGATTCATGTTTCATGATTCAAGATTCAATTCATAATTCATGATTCATGATTCATGAATCGATTCATGATTCTTGACTCATGATTCATGGTTCGATTATGAGTCGAGATTCATGATTCGATTCATGATTCATGATTCAATTCATGATTCATGATTCATGATTCGATTCATGATTCATGATTCAATTCATGATTCATGATTCATGATTCAGATTCATCATGATTCATGATTTAATTCATGATTCATGATTCATGATTCATAATTCATGATTCATGATTCAATTCATGATTCATGATTCATGATTATGATTCAATTCATGATTCATGATTCAATTCATTATTCAATTCATGATTCATGATTCATGATTTAATTGATAATTCATGATTCAATTCATGAATCATGATTCATGATTCAATTCATGATTCATGATTCATGGTTCAATTTATGATTCATGATTTATGATTCTTGATTCAATTCATGAATCAATTTATGATTCTGGATTTAATTCATGATTCATGATTCATGATTCATGATTCAATTCATGATTCATGATTCATGATTAAATTCATGATTCATGATTCATGATTTATTTCATGATTCATGATCGATTCTTGATTCTTGATTCATGATTCGATTCATAAATCATGATTCATGATTCAATTCTTGATTCTTGATTCATGATCATGATTCATTCATAATTCATGATTCATAATTCATGATTCATGATTCAATTCATAATTCATGATTCATGATTCATGATTCAATTCATGATTCATGATTCAATCATGATTCATGATTCATGATTCAATTTATTATTCATGATTCATGATTTAATTCATGATTCAATTCCTGATTCATGATTCAATTCATGATTCATGATTCAATTTATTATTCATGATTCATGATTTATAATTCAATTCATGATTCAAGATTCATGGTTCAATTCATGATTCATGATTCGATTCATGATTCAATTCATGATTCATAAATCATGATTCATGATTCATGATTCATGATTCAATTCCTGATTCATGATTCAATTCATGATTAATAATTTATGATTCATGAATTAATTCATAATTCATGATTCAAGATTCATGATTCATTATTCAATTCATGATTCATGATTCAATTCATGATTCGAATCCTGATTCAATTATGATTCATGATTTGATTTATGATTTATGATTCATGATTCAATTCATGATTCATGATTCATGATTCATTCATTATTCATGATTCATGATTCATAATTCATTGATTCGATTTATGATTCATGATTCATGATTCATGATTCAATTCATGAATTATGATTCAATTCATGATTCATGATTCAATTCATGATTCATGATTCATGATTCAATTCAGAATTCATGATTTGATTCATGATTCATGATTCATGATTCAATTCATGATTCATGATTCATAATTCATGATTCATGATTCAATTCATGATTCATGATTCATGAATTATGATTCAATTCATGATTCATGATTTATGATTCAATTCATGGATTCATGATTTGATTCATGATTCATGATTAATTGATAATTCATGATTCAATTCATGAATCATGATTCATGATTCAATTCATGATTCATGTTCAATTTATGATTCATGATTCATGATTCAATCATGATTCAATTTATGATTCTGATTTAATTCATGATTCATGATTCATGATTCATGATTCAATTCATGATTCATGATTCATGATTTATTTCATGATTCATGATTCGATTCTTGATTCTTGATTCATGATTCGATTCATAAATCATGATTCATGATTCAATTCATGATTCTTGATTCATGAATCATGATTCAATTCATAATTCATGATTCATAATTCATGATTCATGATTCATGATTCATGATTCAATTCATAATTCATGATTCATGATTCATGATTCATGATTCAAGATTCATGATTCAAGATTCATGATTCGATTCATGATTCATGATTCAATTCATGATTCATGATTCATGTTTCGATTCATGATTTAATTCATGATTCATGATTCGATTCATGATTCATGATTCAATTCATGATTCATAATTCATGATTTATGATTCAATTAATGATTCATGATTCAATTCATGAATATGATTCATGTTCATTTCATGATTCATGATTCATGATTCAATCATGATTCATAAATCATGATTCATGATTCATGATTCATGATTCAATTCCTGATTCATGATTCAATTCATGATTAATAATTTATGAGTCATGAATTAATTCATAATTCATGATTAGAGATTCATGATTCATTATTCATTCATGATTCATGATTCAATTCATGATTCGAATCCTGATCAATTTATGATTCATGATTTGTATTTATGATTCATGATTCATGATTCAATTCATGATTCATGATACATGATTCAATCATGATTCATGATTCATGATTCATAATTCATGATTTGATTTATGATTCATGATTCATGATCATGATTCAATTCATGATTCATGATTCAATTCATGATTCATGATTCGATTCATGATTCATGATTCATAATTCAAATCATGATTCATGATTTAATTCATGTTTCATAATTCATGATTCATGATTCAATTCATGATTCATGATTCAATTCATGATTCATAATTCATGATTTATGATTCAATTCATGATTCATGATTCAGGATTCATGATTCGATTCATGATTCTTGATTCACGATTCATGATTCGATTCATGATTCATGATTCATGATTCAATTCATGATTCATGTTTCATGATTCATGATTCATCATGATTCATGATTCATGATTCAATTCATAATTCATGATTCATGATTCATGAATTGATTCTCAATTTATGATCATGATTCATGATTCGATTCATGATCAAGATTCATGATTCGATTCATGATTCATGATTCAATTCATGATTCATGATTCATGATTCGATCATGATTCAATTCATGATTCATGATTCATGATTCAATTTTGATCATGATTCATGATTCATGATTCAATTCATGATTCAATTCATGATTCAATTCATGATTCATGATTTATGATTCAATTCATGATTCAATTAATGATTCATGATTCATGATTCATGATTCAATTCATGATTCATGATTCATGATTCAATCCATGATTCATGATTTGATTCATGATTCATGATTCAATTCATGATTCATGATTCATAATTCATGATTCATGATTCAATTCATGATCATGATTCATGAATTATGATTCAATTCATGATTCATGATTCATGATTCAATTCATGATTCAATTCATGATTCATGATTCATGATTTAATTGATAATTCATGATTCAATTCATGATTCATGATTCAATTCATGATTCATGATTCATGGTTTAATTCATGATTCATGATTCATGACTCAATCCATGATTCATGATTCATGATTCAAGATTCAAATCATGATTCAATTCATGATTCATGATTCATGATCAATTCATGATTCATGATTCAATTCATGATTCATGATTCGATTCATGATTCATGATTCATGATTCAAATCATGATTCATGATTCAATTCATGATTCATAATTCATGATTCATGATTCAATTCATGATTCATGATTCAATTCATGATTCATAATTCATGATTCATGATTCAATTCATGATTCATGATTCAGGATTCATGATTCAATCATGATTCATAATTCATGATTCATGATTCAATTCATGATTCATGATTCAGGATTCATGATTCGATTCATGATTCTTGATTCACGATTCATGATTCGATTGCATGATTCATGATTCAATTCATGATCATGTTTCATGATTCATGATTCAATTCATAATTCATGATTCATGATTCATGATCGATTCATGATTCTTGACTCATGATTCATGATTCGATTCATGATTCAAGATTCATGATTTGATTCATGATTCATGATTCAATTCATGATTCATGATTCATGATTCGATTCATGATTCAATTCATGATTCATGATTCATTATTCAATTTATGATTCATGATTCATGATTCATGATTCAATTCATGATTCATGATTCAATTCATGATTCATGATTCAATTCATGATTCAATTCATTATTCATGATTCAATTCATGATTCATGATTTATGATTCAATTCATGATTCAATTAATGATTCATGATTCATGATTCAATTCATGATTCATGATTCAATTCATGATTCATGATTCAATTCATGATTCATGATTTGATTCATGATTCATGATTCATGATTCAATTCATGATTCATGATTCATAATTCATGATTCATGATTCAATTCATGATTCATGATTCATGAATTATGATTCAATTCATGATTCATGATTCAATTCATGATTCAATTCATGATTCATGATTCATGATTTAATTGATAATTCATGATTCAATTCATGAATCATGATTCATGATTCAATTCATGATTCATGATTCATGGTTCAATTTATGATTCCTGATTCATGATTCATGATTCAATTCATGATTCAATTTATGATTCTGGATTTAATTCATGATTCATGATTCATGATTCATGATTCAATTCATGATTCATGATTCATGATTAAATTCATGATTCATGATTCATGATTTATTTCATGATTCATGATTCGATTCTTGATTCTTGATTCATGAATCATGATTCAATTCATAATTCATGATTCATAATTCATGATTCATGATTCATGATTCATGATTCAATTCATAATTCATGATTCATAATTCATGATTCAATTCATGATTCATGATTCAAGATTCATGATTCGATTCATGATTCATGATTCAATTCATGATTCATGATTCATGTTTCGATTCATGATTTAATTCATGATTCATGATTCGATTCATGATTCATGATTCAATTCATGATTCATAATTCATGATTTATGATTCAATTAATGATTCATGATTCAATTCATGATTCATGATTCATGTTTCATTTCATGATTCATGATTCATGATTCAATTCATGATTCATGATTCATGATTCAATTCATGATTCATGATTCAATTCATGATTCATGATTCATGATTCAATTTATTATTCATGATTCATGATTTAATTCATGATTCAATTCATGATTCATGATTCAATTTATTATTCATGATTCATGATTTATAATTCAATTCATGATTCAAGATTCATGGTTCAATTCATGATTCATGATTCGATTCATGATTCATAAATCATGATTCATGATTCATGATTCATGATTCAATTCCTGATTCATGATTCAATTCATGATTAATAATTTATGAGTCATGAATTAATTCATAATTCATGATTAGAGATTCATGATTCATTATTCAATTCATGATTCATGATTCAATTTATGATTCGAATCCTGATTCAATTTATGATTCATGATTTGATTTATGATTCATGATTCATGATTCAATTCATGATTCATGATTCATGATTCAATTCATGATTCATGATTCATGATTCATAATTCATGATTTGATTTATGATTCATGATTCATGATTCATGATTCAATTCATGATTCATGATTCAATTCATGATTCATGATTCGATTCATGATTCATGATTCATGATTCAAATCATGATTCATGATTCAATTCATGATTCATAATTCATGATTCATGATTCAATTCATGATTCAAGATTCAATTCATGATTCATAATTCATGATTTATTATTCAATTCATGATTCATGATTCAGGATTCATGATTCGATTCATGATTCTTGATTCACGATTCATGATTCGATTCATGATTCATGATTCATGATTCAATTCATGATTCATGTTTCATGATTCATGAATCAATTCATGATTCATGATTCATGATTCAATTCATAATTCATGATTCATGATTCATGAATTGATTCTCAATTTATGATTCATGATTCATGATTCGATTCATGATTCAAGATTCATGATTCGATTCATGATTCATGATTCAATTCATGATTCATGATTCATGATTCGATTCATGATTCAATTCATGATTCATGATTCATGATTCAATTTATGATTCATGATTCATGATTCAATTCATGATTCATGATTCAATTCATGATTCAATTCATTATTCATGATTCAATTCATGATTCATGATTTATGATTCAATTCATGATTCAATTAATGATTCATGATTCATGATTCATGATTCAATTCATGATTCATGATTCAATTCATGATTCATGATTTGATTCATGATTCATGATTCAATTCATGATTCATGATTCATAATTCATGATTCATGATTCAATTCATGATTCATGATTCATGAATTATGATTCAATTCATGATTCATGATTCATGATTCAATTCATGATTCATGATTCATGATTTAATTGATAATTCATGATTCAATTCATGAATCATGATTCATGATTCAATTCATGATTCATGATTCATGGTTTAATTCATGATTCATGATTCATGACTCAATCCATGATTCATGATTCATGATTCAAGATTCAAATCATGATTCAATTCATGATTCATGATTCAATTCATGATTCATGATTCAATTCATGATTCATGATTCGATTCATGATTCATGATTCATGATTCAAATCATGATTCATGATTCAATTCATGATTCATAATTCATGATTCATGATTCAATTCATGATTCATGATTCAATTCATGATTCATAATTCATGATTCATGATTCAATTCATGATTCATGATTCAGGATTCATGATTCAATTCATGATTCATAATTCATGATTCATGATTCAATTCATGATTCATGATTCAGGATTCATGATTCGATTCATGATTCTTGATTCACGATTCATGATTCGATTCATGATTCATGATTCAATTCATGATTCATGTTTCATGATTCATGATTCAATTCATAATTCATGATTCATGATTCATGAATCGATTCATGATTCTTGACTCATGATTCATGATTCGATTCATGATTCAAGATTCATGATTTGATTCATGATTCATGATTCAATTCATGATTCATGATTCATGATTCGATTCATGATTCAATTCATGATTCATGATTCATTATTCAATTTATGATTCATGATTCATGATTCATGATTCAATTCATGATTCATGATTCAATTCATGATTCATGATTCAATTCATGATTCAATTCATTATTCATGATTCAATTCATGATTCATGATTTATGATTCAATTCATGATTCAATTAATGATTCATGATTCATGATTCAATTCATGATTCATGATTCAATTCATGATTCATGATTCATGATTCAATTCATGATTCATGATTTGATTCATGATTCATGATTCATGATTCAATTCATGATTCATGATTCATAATTCATGATTCATGATTCAATTCATGATTCATGATTCATGAATTATGATTCAATTCATGATTCATGATTCAATTCATGATTCAATTCATGATTCATGATTCATGATTTAATTGATAATTCATGATTCAATTCATGAATCATGATTCATGATTCAATTCATGATTCAATTCATGATTCATGATTCATGATTTAATTGATAATTCATGATTCAATTCATGAATCATGATTCATGATTCAATTCATGATTCATGATTCATGGTTCAATTTATGATTCCTGATTTATGATTCATGATTCAATTCATGATTCAATTTATGATTCTGGATTTAATTCATGATTCATGATTCATGATTCATGATTCAATTCATGATTCATGATTCATGATTTATTTCATGATTCATGATTCGATTCTTGATTCTTGATTCATGATTCGATTCATAAATCATGATTCATGATTCAATTCATGATTCTTGATTCATGAATCATGATTCAATTCATAATTCATGATTCATAATTCATGATTCATGATTCATGATTCATGATTCAATTCATAATTCATGATTCATGATTCATGATTCAATTCATGATTCATGATTCAAGATTCATGATTCGATTCATGATTCATGATTCAATTCATGATTCATGATTCATGTTTCGATTCATGATTTAATTCATGATTCATGATTCGATTCATGATTCATGATTCAATTCATGATTCATAATTCATGATTTATGATTCAATTAATGATTCATGATTCAATTCATGATTCATGATTCATGTTTCATTTCATGATTCATGATTCATGATTCAATTTATTATTCATGATTCATGATTTAATTCATGATTCAATTCATGATTCATGATTCAATTTATTATTCATGATTCATGATTTATAATTCAATTCATGATTCAAGATTCATGGTTCAATTCATGATTCATGATTCGATTCATGATTCAATTCATGATTCATAAATCATGATTCATGATTCATGATTCAATTCCTGATTCATGATTCAATTCATGATTAATAATTTATAATTCATGAATTAATTCATAATTCATGATTCAAGATTTATGATTCATTATTCAATTCATGATTCATGATTCAATTCATGATTCGAATCCTGATTCAATTTATGATTCATGATTTGATTTATGATTCATGATTCATGATTCAATTCATGATTCATGATTCATGATTTATAATTCATGATTCAATTTATGATTCATGATTCATGATTCATGATTCAATTCATGATTCATGATTCATGATTCAATTCATGATTCGATTCATGATTTTTGATTCATGATTCATGATTCGATTCATGATTCATGATTCATGATTCACTTCATGATTCACTTCATGATTCAATTCATGATTCATGATTCAATTCATGATTCAATTCATGATTCATGATTCAATTCATGATTCATGATTCAATTTATGATTCATGATTCAATTCATGATTCATGATTCAATTCATGATTCATGATTCAATTTATGATTCATGATTCAATTCATGATTCATAATTCACGATTCAATTCATGATTCATGATTCATGATTCAATTCATGATTCAATTTATGATTCATGATTCATGATTCAATTCATGATTCAATTCATGATTCATGATTCAATTCGTGATTCAATTCATGATTCATGATTCATGATTCAATTCATGATTCATGATTCAATTCATGATTCATGATTTAATTCATGATTCATGATTCAATTCATTTTTCATGATTCATGATTCAATTCATGATTCATAATTCATGATTCATGATTCAATTCATGATTCATGATTCAATTCATGTTTTGAATCCTGATTCAATTCATGATTCATGATTCAATTCATGATTCATGATTCATGATTCATGTTTCGAATCCTGATTCAATTCATGATTCATGATTCAATTCATGATTCATGATTCATGATTGATGATTCAACTCATGATTCATGATTCATGATTCAATTCATGATTCATGATTCATGATTCATGATTCGATTCATGATTCATGATTCATGATTCATGATTCAATTCATGATTCATGATTCAATTCATGATTCATGATTCCTTTTTATGATTCTTGATTCATGATTCATGATTCGATTCATGATTCATGATTCATGATTTATGATTCAATTAATGATTCATGATTCAATTCATGATTCATGATTCATGTTTCATTTCATGATTCATGATTCATGATTCAATTCATGATTCATGATTCATGATTCAATTCATGATTCATGATTCATGATTCAATTCATGATTCATGATTCATGATTCAATTTATTATTCATGATTCATGATTTAATTCATGATTCAATTCATGATTCATGATTCAATTTATTATTCATGATTCATGATTTATAATTCAATTCATGATTCAAGATTAATGGTTCAATTCATGATTCATGATTCGATTCATGATTCAATTCATGATTCATAAATCATGATTCATGATTCATGATTCATGATTCAATTCCTGATTCATGATTCAATTCATGATTAATAATTTATGATTCATGAATTAATTCATGATTCATGATTCAAGATTCATGATTCATTATTCAATTCATGATTCATGATTCAATTCATGATTCGAATCCTGATTCAATTTATGATTCATGATTTGATTTATGATTCATGATTCATGATTCAATTCATGATTCATGATTCATGATTCAATTCATGATTCATGATTCGATTTATGATTCATGATTCATGATTCATGATTCAATTCATGATTCATGATTCATGATTCAATTCATGATTCATGATTCGATTCATGATTTTTGATTCATGATTCATGATTCGATTCATGATTCATGATTCATGATTCACTTCATGATTCACTTCATGATTCAATTCATGATTCATGATTCAATTCATGATTCAATTCATGATTCATGATTCAATTCATGATTCATGATTCATGATTCATGATTCAATTTATGATTCATGATTCAATTCATGATTCATAATTCACAATTCAATTCATGATTCATGATTCATGATTCAATTCATGATTCATGATTCAATTCATGATTCAATTCATGATTTATGATTCATGATTCAATTCATGATTCATGATTCAATTCATGATTCATGATTTAATTCATTTTTCATGATTCATGATTCAATTCATGATTCATAATTCATGATTCATGATTCAATTCATGATTCATGATTCAATTCATGTTTTGAATCCTGATTCAATTCATGATTCATGATTCAATTCATGATTCATGATTCAATTCATGATTCATGATTCATGTTTCGAATCCTGATTCAATTCATGATTCATGATTCAATTCATGATTCATGATTCATGATTCAACTCATGATTCATGATTCATGATTCAATTCATGATTCATGATTCATGATTTGATTCATGATTCATGATTCATGATTCATGATTCAATTCATGATTCATGATTCATGATTCAATTCATGATTCATGATTCCTTTTTATGATTCTTGATTCATGATTCATGATTCGATTCATGATTCATGATTCAATTCATGATTCATGATTCATAATTCATGATTCATGATTCAATTCATGATTCATGATTCATGATTCATGATTCATGATTCATGATTCAATTCATAATTCATGATTCATGATTCATGATTCAATTCATTATTCTTGATTCATGATTCATGATTCAATTCATGATTCATGATTCGATTCATGATTCATGATTCATGATTCAATTCATGATTCAATTCATGATTCATGATTCAATTTATGATTCATGATTCATGATTCATGATTCATGATTCAATTCATGATTCATGATTGATGAATTCAATTCATGATTTATGATTCATGATTTATGATTCACTTCATGATTCAATTCATGATTCATGATTCAATTCATGATTCATGATTCATGATTCAATTCATGATTCATAAATCATGATTCATGCTTCAAGATTCATGATTTATTATTCAATTCATGATTCATGATTCAATTCATGATTCGAATCCTGATTCAATTTATGATTCATGATTTGATTTATGATTCATGATTCATGATTCAATTCATGATTCATGATTCATGATTCAATTCATGATTCATGATTCATGATTCGATTTATGATTTATGATTCATGATTCATGATTCAATTCATGATTCATGATTCATGATTCGATTCATGATTTTTGATTCATGATTCATGATTTGATTCATGATTCATGATTCATGATTCACTTCATGATTCACTTCATGATTAAATTCATGATTCATGATTCATGATTCAATTCATGATTCATGATTCATGAATTATGATTCAATTCATGATTCATGATTCATGATTCAATTCATGATTCATGATTCATGATTCAATTCATGATTCATGATTCATGATTCATGATTCATGATTCAATTCATGATTCATGATTCGATTCATGATTCATGATTCATGGTTTAATTCATGATTCATGATTCATGACTCAATCCATGATTCATGATTCATGATTCAAGATTCAAATCATGATTCAATTCATGATTCATGATTCATGATTCAATTCATGATTCATGATTCATGATTCAATTCATGATTCATGATTCGATTCATGATTTTTGATTCATGATTCATGATTTGATTCATGATTCATGAGTCATGATTCACTTCATGATTCACTTCATGATTAAATTCATGATTCATGATTCAATTCATGATTCAATTCATGATTCATGATTCAATTCATGATTCATGATTCAATTCATGATTCATGATTCATGATTCAATTTATGATTCATGATTCAATTCATGATTCATAATTCACGATTCAATTCATGATTCATGATTCATGATTCAATTCATGATTCAATTTATGATTCATGATTCATGATTCATGATTCAATTCATGATTCAATTCATGATTCATTATTCAATTCATGATTCAATTCAGGATTCATGATTCATGATTCAATTCATGATTCATGATTCAATTCATGATTCATGATTCAATTCATGATTCATGATTCAATTCATTTTTCATGATTCATGATTCAATTCATGATTCATAATTCATGATTCATGATTCAATTCATGTTTCATAATTCATGATTCATGATTCAGTTCATGATTCATGATTCATGATTCATGATTCAACTCATGATTCATGATTCATTATTCGATTCATGATTCATGATTCATGATTCAATTCATGATTCATGATTCATGATTCAATTCATGATTCATGATTCCTTTTTATGATTCATGATTCATGATTCAATTCATGATTCATGATTCATGATTCATGATTCGATTCATGATTCATGATTCAATTCATGATTCAAGATTCATGATTCGATTCATGATTCATGATTCAATTCATGATTCATGATTCAATTCATGATTCAAGATTCATGATTCGATTCATGATTCATGATTCAATTCATGATTCATGATTCATGATTCGATTCATGATTCAATTCATGATTCATGATTCATGATTCAATTTATGATTCATGATTCATGATTCATGATTCAATTCATGATTCATGATTCAATTCATGATTCAATTCATTATTCATGATTCAATTCATTATTCATGATTTATGATTCAATTAATGATTCATGATTCATGATTCAATTCATGATTCATGATTCAATTCATGATTTATGATTCATGATTCATGATTCATGATTTAATTCATGATTCATGATTCATAATTCATGATTCATGATTCATGATTCAATTCATGATTCATGATTCATGAATTATGATTCAATTCATGATTCATGATTCATGATTCAATTCATGATTCAATTCATGATTCATGATTCATGATTTAATTTATAATTCATGATTCAATTCATGAATCATGATTCATGATTCAAATCATGATTCATGATTTATGGTTCAATTTATGATTCATGATTCAATTCATGATTCAATTTATGATTCTGGATTTAATTCATGATTCATGATTCATGATTCAATTCATGATTCATGATTCATGATTTATTTCATGATTCATGATTCGATTCTTGATTCTTGATTCATGATTCGATTCATAAATCATGATTCATGATTCAATTCATGATTCTTGATTCATGAATCATGATTCAATTCATAATTCATGATTCATAATTCATGATTCATGATTCATGATTCATGATTCAATTCATAATTCATGATTCATGATTCATGATTCAATTCATGATTCATGATTCAAGATTCATGATTCAATTCATGATTCAAGATTCATGATTCGATTCATGATTCATGATTCAATTCATGATTCATGATTCAATTCATGATTCATGTTTCATGTTTCGATTCATGATTTAATTCATGATTCATGATTCGATTCATGATTCATGATTCATGTTTCGATTCATGATTTAATTCATGATTCATGATTCGATTCATGATTCATGATTCAATTCATGATTCATAATTCATGATTTATGATTTAATTAATGATTCATGATTCAATTCATGATTCATGATTCATGTTTCATTTCATGATTCATGATTAAATTCATGATTCATGATTCATGATTCAATTTATTATTCATGATTCATGATTTAATTCATGATTCAATTCATGATTCATGATTCAATTTATTATTCATGATTCATGATTTATAATTCAATTCATGATTCAAGATTCATGGTTCAATTCATGATTCATAAATCATGATTCATGATTCATGATTTATGATTCAATTGCTGATTCATGATTCAATTCATGATTAATAATTTATGATTCATGATTCAATTCATGATTCATAATTCAAGATTCATGATTCATTATTCAATTCATGATTCATGATTCAATTCATGATTCGAATCCTGATTCAATTTATGATTCATGATTTGATTTATGATTCATGATTCATGATTCAATTCATGATTCATGATTCATGATTCAATTCATGATTCATGATTCATGATTCGATTTATGATTCATGATTCATGATTCATGATTCAATTCATGATTCATGATTCATGATTCGATTCATGATTTTTGATTCATGATTCAACATTCGATTCATGATTCATGATTCATGATTCACTTCATGATTCACTTCATGATTCAATTCATGATTCATGATTCAATTCATGATTCAATTCATGATTCATGATTCAATTCATGATTCATGATTCAATTCATGATTCATGATTCAATTTATGATTCATGATTCAATTCATGATTCATAATTCACAAATCAATTCATGATTCATGATTCATGATTCAATTCATGATTCAATTTATGATTCATGATTCATGATTCATGATTCAATTCATGATTCAATTCATGATTCATGATTCAATTCATGATTCAGTTCATGATTCATGATTCATGATTCAATTCATGATTCATGATTCAATTCATGATTCAATTCATTTTTCATGATTCATGATTCATATCATGATTCATGATTCATGATTCAATTCATGATTCATGATTCATGATTCAATTCATGATTCATGATTCATGATTCATGATTCGATTCATGATTCATGATTCATGATTCATGATTCAATTCATGATTCATGATTCATGATTCATGATTCAATTCATGATTCATGATTGATGAATTCAATTCATGATTCATGATTCATGATTTATGATTCACTTCATGATTCAATTCATGATTCATGATTCAATTCATGATTCATGATTCAATTCATGATTCATAAATCATGATTCATGATTCAAGATTCATGATTTATTATTCAATTCATGATTCATGATTCAATTCATGATTCGAATCCTGATTCAATTTATGATTCATGATTTGATTTATGATTCATGATTCATGATTCAATTCATGATTCATGATTCATGATTCAATTCATGATTCATGATTCATGATTCATGATTCATGATTCGATTTATGATTTATGATTCATGATTCATGATTCAATTCATGATTCATGATTCATGGTTCAATTCATGATTCATAAATCATGATTCATGATTCATGATTTATGATTCAATTGCTGATTCATGATTCAATTCATGATTAATAATGTATGATTCATGATTCAATTCATGATTCATAATTCAAGATTCATGATTCATTATTCAATTCATGATTCATGATTCAATTCATGATTCGAATCCTGATTCAATTTATGATTCATGATTTGATTTATGATTCATGATTCATGATTCAATTCATGATTCATGATTCATGATTCAATTCATGATTCATGATTCATGATTCGATTTATGATTCATGATTCATGATTCATGATTCAATTCATGATTCATGATTCATGATTCGATTGATGATTTTTGATTCATGATTCAACATTCGATTCATGATTCATGATTCATGATTCACTTCATGATTCACTTCATGATTCAATTCATGATTCATGATTCAATTCATGATTCAATTCATGATTCATGATTCAATTCATGATTCATGATTCAATTCATGATTCATGATTCAATTTATGATTCATGATTCAATTCATGATTCATAATTCACAAATCAATTCATGATTCATGATTCATGATTCAATTCATGATTCAATTTATGATTCATGATTCATGATTCAATTCATGATTCAATTCATGATTCATGATTCAATTCATGATTCAGTTCATGATTCATGATTCATGATTCAATTCATGATTCATGATTCAATTCATGATTCAATTCATTTTTCATGATTCATGATTCATATCATGATTCATGATTCATGATTCAATTCATGATTCATGATTCATGATTCAATTCATGATTCATGATTCATAATTCATGATTCGATTCATGATTCATGATTCATGATTCATGATTCAATTCATGATTCATGATTCATGATTCATGATTCAATTCATGATTCATGATTGATGAATTCAATTCATGATTCATGATTCATGATTTATGATTCACTTCATGATTCAATTCATGATTCATGATTCAATTCATGATTCATGATTCATGATTCAATTCATGATTCATAAATCATGATTCATGATTCAAGATTCATGATTTATTATTCAATTCATGATTCATGATTCAATTCATGATTCGAATCCTGATTCAATTTATGATTCATGATTTGATTTATGATTCATGATTCATGATTCAATTCATGATTCATGATTCATGATTCAATTCATGATTCATGATTCATGATTCATGATTCATGATTCGATTTATGATTTATGATTCATGATTCATGATTCAATTCATGATTCATGATTCATGATTCGATTCATGATTTTTGATTCATGATTCATGATTTGATTCATGATTCATGATTCATGATTCACTTCATGATTCACTTCATGATTAAATTCATGATTCATGATTCATGATTCAATTCATGATTCATGATTCATGAATTATGATTCAATTCATGATTCATGATTCATGATTCAATTCATGATTCAATTCATGATTCATGATTCAATTCATGATTCATGATTCATGATTCAATTCATGATTCATGATTCGATTCATGATTCATGATTCATGGTTTAATTCATGATTCATGATTCATGACTCAATCCATGATTCATGATTCATGATTCAAGATTCAAATCATGATTCAATTCATGATTCATGATTCATGATTCAATTCATGATTCATGATTCATGATTCAATTCATGATTCATGATTCGATTCATGATTTTTGATTCATGATTCATGATTTGATTCATGATTCATGATTCATGATTCATGATTCATGATTCACTTCATGATTCACTTCATGATTAAATTCATGATTCATGATTCAATTCATGATTCAATTCATGATTCATGATTCAATTCATGATTCATGATTCAATTCATGATTCATGATTCAATGATTCAATTTATGATTCATGATTCAAATTCATGATTCATAATTCACGATTCAATTCATGATTCATGATTCATGATCAATTCATGATTCAATTTATGATTCATGATTCATGATTCATGATTCAATTCATGATTCAATTCATGATTCATTATTCAATTCATGATTCAATTCAGGATTCATGATTCATGATTCATTCATGATTCATGATTCAATTCATGATTCATGATTCAATTCATTTTTCATAATTCATGATTCAATTCATGATTCATAATTCATGATTTCATGATTCAATTCATGTTTCATAATTCATGATCATGATTCAGTTCATGATTCATGATTCATGATTCATGATTCAACTCATGATTCATGATTCATTATTCTGATTCATGATTCATGATTCATGATTCAATTCATGATTCATGATTCATGATTCAATCATGATTCATGATTCCTTTTTATGATTCATGATTCATGATTCAATTCATGATTCATGATTCATGATTCATGATTCATGATTCGATTCATGATTCATGATTCATGATTCATGATTCAATTCATGATTCAAGATTCATGATTCGATCATGATTCATGATTCAATTCATGATTCATGATTCATGATTCGATTCATGATTCAATTCATGATTCATGATTCATGATTCAATTTATGATTCATGATTCATGATTCATGATTCATTCATGATTCATGATTCAATTCATGAATGTCATGATTTATGATTCAATTAATGATTCATGATTCATGATTCAATTCATGATTCATGATTCAAATTCATGATTATGATTCATGATTCCATGATTCATGATTCAATTCATGATTCATGATTCATAATTCATGATTCATGATTCATGATTCAATTCATGATTCATGATTCATGAATTATGATTCAATTCATGATTCATGATTCATGATTCAATTCATGATTCAATTCATGATTCATGATTCATGATTTAATTATAATTCATGATTCAATTCATGAATCATGATTCATGATTCAATTCATGATTCATGATTCATGGTTCAATTTATGATTCATGATTCAATTCATGATTCAATTTATGATTCTGGATTTTAATTCATGATTCATGATTCATGATTCAATTCATGATCATGATTCATGATTCAATTCATGATTCATGATTCATGATTCATGATTTATTTCATGATTCATGATTCGATTCTTGATTCTTGATTCATGATTCGATTCATAAATCATGATTCATGATTCATTCATGATTCTTGATTCATGAATCATGATTCAATTCATAATTCATGATTCATAATTCATGATTCATGATTCATGATTCATGATTCAATTCATAATTCATGATTCATGATTCATGATTCAATTCATGATTCATGATTCAAGATTCATGATTCAATTCATGATTCAAGATTCATGATTCGATTCATGATTCATGATTCAATTCATGATTCATGATTCAATTCATGATTCATGATTCATGTTTCGATTCATGATTTAATTCATGATTCATGATTCGATTCATGATTCATGATTCATGTTTCGATTCATAATTTAATTCATGATTCATGATTCGATTCATGATTCATGATTCAATTCATGATTCATAATTCATGATTTATGATTCAATTAATGATTCATGATTCATGATTCATGTTTCATTTCATGATTCATGATTCATGATTCAATTCATGATTCATGATCATGATTCAATTCATGATTCATGATTCATGATTCATGATTCAATTCATGATTCATGATTCATGATTCAATTTATTATTCATGATTCATGATTTAATTCATGATTCAATTCATGATTCATGATTCAATTTATTATTCATGATTCATGATTTATAATTCAATTCATGATTCAAGATTCATGGTTCAATTCATGATTCATAAATCATGATCATGATTCATGATTTATGATTCAATTGCTGATTCATGATTCAATTCATGATTAATAATTTATGATTCATGATTCAATTCATGATTCATGATTCAAGATTCATGATTCATTATTCAATTCATGATTCATGATTCAATTCATGATTCGAATCCTGATTCAATTTATGATTCATGATTTGATTTATGATTCATGATTCATGATTCAATTCATGATTCATGATTCATGATTCAATTCATGATTCATGATTCATGATTCATGATTCGATTTATGATTCATGATTCATGATTCATGATTCAATTCATGATTCATGATTCATGATTCGATTCATGATTTTTGATTCATGATTCAACATTCGATTCATGATTCATGATTTATGATTCACTTCATGATTCACTTCATGATTCAATTCATGATTCATGATTCAATTCATGATTCAATTCATGATTCATGATTCAATTCATGATTCATGATTCAATTCATGATTCATGATTCAATTCATGATTCATGATTCAATTCATGATTCATGATTCAATTTATGATTCATGATTCATGATTCATGATTCAATTCATGATTCAATTCATGATTCATGATTCAATTCATGATTCAGTTCATGATTCATGATTCATGATTCAATTCATGATTCATGATTCAATTCATGATTCATGATTCAATTCATTTTTCATGATTCATGATTCAATTCATGATTCATGATTCATGATTCAATTCATGATTCATGATTCATGATTCAATTCATGATTCATGATTCATGATTCATGATTCGATTCATGATTCATGATTCATGATTCATGATTCAATTCATGATTCATGATTCATGATTCAATTCATGATTCATGATTCCTTTTTATGATTCTTGATTCATGATTCATGATTCGATTCATGATTCATGATTCATGATTCAATTCATGATTCATAATTCATGATTCAATTCATGATTCATGATTCATGATTCATGATTCGATTCATGATTCATGATTCATGATTCATGATTCAATTCATGATTCATGATTCATGATTCAATTCATGATTCATGATTCATGATTCATGATTCGATTCATGATTCATGATTCATGATTCATGATTCAATTCATGATTCATGATTCATGATTCAATTCATGATTCATGATTCCTTTTTATGATTCTTGATTCATGATTCATGATTCATGATTCAATTCATAATTCATGATTCATGATTCATGATTCAATTCATGATTCTTGATTCATGATTCATGATTCAATTCATGATTCATGATTCGATTCATGATTCATTATTCATGATTCAATTCATGATTCAATTCATGATTCATGATTCATGATTCAATTCATGATTCATGATTCATGATTCATGATTCATGATTCGATTTATGATTTATGATTCATGATTCATGATTCAATTCATGATTCATGATTCATGATTCAATTCATGATTCATGATTCGATTCATGATTTTTGATTCATGATTCATGATTTGATTAATGATTAATGATTCATGATTCACTTCATGATTCACTTCATGATTAAATTCATGATTCATGATTCATGATTTAATTCATGATTCATGATTCATGAATTATGATTCAATTCATGATTCATGATTCATGATTCAATTCATGATTCAATTCATGATTCATGATTCATGATTTAATTGATAATTCATGATTCAATTCATGAATCATGATTCATGATTCAATTCATGATTCATGATTTAATTCATGATTCATGATTCATGACTCAATCCATGATTCATGATTCATGATTCAAGATTCAAATCATGATTCAATTCATGATTCATGATTCATGATTCAATTCATGATTCATGATTCATGATTCAATTCATGATTCATGATTTTTGATTCATGATTCATGATTTGATACATGATTCATGATTCATGATTCACTTCATGATTCACTTCATGATTAAATTCATGATTCATGATTCAATTCATGATTCAATTCATGATTCATGATTCAATTCATGATTCATGATTCAATTCATGATTCATGATTCATGGTTCAATTTATGATTCATGATTTAATTCATGATTCAAATTATGATTCTGGATTTAATTCATGATTCATGATTCATGATTCAATTCATGATTCATGATTCATGATTCAATTCATGATTCATGATTTATTTCATGATTCATGATTCGATTCTTGATTCTTGATTCATGATTCGATTCATAAATCATGATTCATGATTCAATTCATGATTCTTGATTCATGAATCATGATTCAATTCATAATTCATGATTCATAATTCATGATTCATGATTCATGATTCATGATTCAATTCATAATTCATGATTCATGATTCATGATTCAATTCATGATTTATGATTCAAGATTCATGATTCAATTCATGATTCAAGATTCATGATTCGATTCATGATTCATGATTCAATTCATGATTCATGATTCAATTCATGATTCATGATTCATGTTTCGATTCATGATTTAATTCATGATTCATGATTCGATTCATGATTCATGATTCATGTTTCGATTCATGATTTAATTCATGATTCATGATTCGATTCATGATTCATGATTCAATTCATGATTCATAATTCATGATTTATGATTCAATTAATGATTCATGATTCAATTCATGATTCATGATTCATGTTTCATTTCATGATTCATGATTCATGATTCAATTCATGATTCATGATTCATGATTCAATTCATGATTCATGATTCATGATTCATGATTCAATTCATGATTCATGATTCATGATTCAATTTATTATTCATGATTCATGATTTAATTCATGATTCAATTCATGATTCATGATTCAATTTATTATTCATGATTCATGATTTATAATTCAATTCATGATTCAAGATTCATGGTTCAATTCATGATTCATAAATCATGATTCATGATTCATGATTTATGATTCAATTGCTGATTGATGATTCAATTCATGATTAATAATTTATGATTCATGATTCAATTCATGATTCATGATTCAATTCATGATTCATGATTCAAGATTCATGATTCATTATTCAATTCATGATTCATGATTCAATTCATGATTCGAATCCTGATTCAATTTATGATTCATGACTTGATTTATGATTCATGATTCAATTCATGATTCATGATTCATGATTCAATTCATGATTCATGATTCATGATTCATGATTCGATTTATGATTCATGATTCATGATTCATGATTCAATTCATGATTCATGATTCATGATTCAATTCATGATTCATGATTCGATTCATGATTTTTGATTCATGATTCAACATTCGATTCATGATTCATGATTCATGATTCACTTCATGATTTACTTCATGATTCAATTCATGATTCATGATTCAATTCATGATTCAATTCATGATTCATGATTCAATTCATGATTCATGATTCAATTCATGATTCATGATTCAATTTATGATTCATGATTCAATTCATGATTCATAATTCACGATTCAATTCATGATTCATGATTCATGATTCAATTCATGATTCAATTTATGATTCATGATTCATGATTCATGATTCAATTCATGATTCAATTCATGATTCATGATTCAATTCATGATTCAGTTCATGATTCATGATTCATGATTCAATTCATGATTCATGATTCAATTCATGATTCATGATTCAATTCATTTTTCATGATTCATGATTCAATTCATGATTCATAATTCATGATTCATGATTCAATTCATGATTCATGATTCAATTCATGTTTCGAATCCTGATTCAATTCATGATTCATGATTCAACTCATGATTCATGATTCATGATTCAATTCATGATTCATGATTCATGTTTCGATTCATGATTCATGATTCATGATTCATGATTCAATTCATGATTCATGATTCATGATTCAATTCATGATTCATGATTCCTTTTTATGATTCTTGATTCATGATTCATGATTCGATTCATGATTCATGATTCATGATTCAATTCATGATTCATAATTCATGATTCATGATTCAATTCATGATTCATGATTTATGATTCATGATTCATGATTCAATTCATAATTCATGATTCATGATTCATGATTCAATTCATGATTCTTGATTCATTATTCATGATTCAATTCATGATTCATGATTCGATTCATGATTCATTATTCATGATTCAATTCATGATTCAATTCATGATTCATGATTCATGATTCAATTTATGATTCATGATTCATGATTCATGATTCATGATTCAATTCATGATTCAATTCATGATTCATGATTCGATTCATGATTCATTATTCATGATTCAATTCATGATTCAATTCATGATTCATGATTCAATTTATGATTCATGATTCATGATTCATGATTCAATTCATGATTCAATTCATGATTCATGATTGATGAATTCAATTCATGATTCATGATTCAATTCATGATTCAATTTATGATTCATGATTCAATTCATGATTCATGATTCATGATTCAATTCATGATTCATGATTCGATTCATGAATCATGATTAATGATTTAATTCATGATTCATGATTCAAGATTCATGATTCATTATTCAATTCATGATTCATGATTCAATTCATGATTCGAATCCTGATTCAATTTATGATTCATGATTTGATTTATGATTCATGATTCAATTCATGATTCATGATTCATGATTCAATTCATGATTCATGATTCATGATTCATGATTCGATTTATGATTCATGATTCATGATTCATGATTCGATTCATGATTCATGATTCATGATTCAATTCATGATTCATGATTCGATTCATGATTCATGATTCATGATTCAATTCATGATTCATGATTCATAATTCATGATTCATGATTCAATTCATGATTCATGATTCAATTCATGATTCATGATTCAATTCATGATTCATGATTCAATTCATGATTCATGATTCATGATTCAATTCATGATTCATGATTTGATTCATGATTCATGATTCATGATTCAATTCATGATTCATGATTCATAATTCATGATTCATGATTCAATTCATGATTCATGATTCATGAATTATGATTCAATTCATGATTCATGATTCATGATTCAATTCATGATTCATGATTTGATTCATGATTCATGATTTAATTGATAATTCATGATTCAATTCATGAATCATGATTCATGATTCAATTCATGATTCATGGTTCATGGTTCAATTTATGATTCATGATTCATGATTCAATTCATGATTCAATTTATGATTCTGGATTTAATTCATGATTCATGATTCATGATTCATGATTCAATTCATGATTCATGATTCAGGATTCATGATTCGATTCATGATTCTTGATTCACGATTCATGATTCGATTCATGATTCATGATTCATGATTCAATTCATGATTCATGTTTCATGATTCATGATTCAATTCATGATTCATGATTCATGATTCAATTCATAATTCATGATTCATGATTCATGAATTGATTCTCAATTTATGATTGATGATTCATGATTCGATTCATGATTCAAGATTCATGATTCGATTCATGATTCATGATTCAATTCATGATTCATGATTCATGATTCGATTCATGATTCAATTCATGATTCATGATTCATGATTCAATTTATGATTCATGATTCATGATTCATGATTCAATTCATGATTCATGATTCAATTCATGATTCAATTCATTATTCATGATTCAATTCATGATTCATGATTTATGATTCAATTCATGATTCAATTAATGATTCATGATTCATGATTCAATTCATGATTCATGATTCATAATTCATGATTCATGATTCAATTCATGATTCATGATTCATGAATTATGATTCAATTCATGATTCATGATTCATGATTCAATTCATGATTCAATTCATGATTCATGATTCATGATTTAATTGATAATTCATGATTCAATTCATGAATCATGATTCATGATTCAATTCATGATTCATGATTCAATTCATGATTCATGATTCATGATTCAATTCATGATTCATGATTTGATTCATGATTCATGATTCATGATTCAATTCATGATTTATGATTCATAATTCATGATTCATGATTCAATTCATGATTCAATTCATGATTCATGATTTAATTGATAATTCATGATTCAATTCATGAATCATGATTCATGATTCAATTCATGATTCATGATTCATGGTTCAATTTATGATTCCTGATTCATGATTCATGATTCAATTCATGATTCAATTTATGATTCTGGATTTAATTCATGATTCATGATTCATGATTTATTTCATGATTCATGATTCGATTCTTGATTCTTGATTCATGATTCGATTCATAAATCATGATTCATGATTCAATTCATGATTCTTGATTCATGAATCATGATTCAATTCATAATTCATGATTCATAATTCATGATTCATGATTCATGATTCATGATTCAATTCATAATTCATGATTCATGATTCATGATTCAATTCATGATTCATGATTCATGATTCAAGATTCATGATTCGATTCATGATTCATGATTCAATTCATGATTCATGATTCATGTTTCGATTCATGATTTAATTCATGATTCATGATTCGATTTATGATTCATGATTCAATTCATGATTCATAATTCATGATTTATGATTCAATTAATGATTCATGATTCAATTCATGATTCATGATTCATGTTTCATTTCATGATTCATGATTCATGATTCAATTCATGATTCATGATTCATGATTCAATTCATGATTCATGATTCATGATTCAATTCATGATTCATGATTCATGATTCAATTTATTATTCATGATTCATGATTTAATTCATGATTCAATTCATGATTCATGATTCAATTTATTATTCATGATTCATGATTTATAATTCAATTCATGATTCAAGATTCATGGTTCAATTCATGATTCATGATTCGATTCATGATTCAATTCATGATTCATAAATCATGATTCATGATTCATGATTCAATTCCTGATTCATGATTCAATTCATAATTAATAATTTATGATTCATGAATTAATTCATAATTCATGATTCATTATTCAATTCATGATTCATGATTCAATTCATGATTCGAATCCTGATTCAATTTATGATTCATGATTTGATTTATGATTCATGATTCATGATTCAATTCATGATTCATGATTCATGATTCATAATTCATGATTCAATTTATGATTCATGATTCATGATTCATGATTCAATTCATGATTCATGATTCATGATTCAATTCATGATTCATGATTTGATTCATGATTTTTGATTCATGATTCATGATTCGATTCATGATTCATGATTCATGATTCAATTCATGATTCACTTCATGATTCAATTCATGATTCATGATTCAATTCAATTATTCAATTCATGATTCATGATTCAATTCATGATTCATGATTCAATTCATGATTCATGATTCAATTTATGATTCATGATTCAATTCATGATTCATGATTCAATTCATGATTCATGATTCAATTTATGATTCATGATTCAATTCATGATTCATAATTCACGATTCAATTCATGATTCATGATTCATGATTCAATTCATGATTCAATTTATGATTCATGATTCATGATTCATGATTCAATTCATAATTCAATTCATGATTCATGATTCAATTCATGATTCAATTCATGATTCATGATTCATGATTCAATTCATGATTCATGATTCAATTCATGATTCATGATTTAATTCATGATTCATGATTCAATTCATTTTTCATGATTCATGATTCAATTCATGATTCATAATTCATGATTCATGATTCAATTCATGATTCATGATTCAATTCATGTTTTGAATCCTGATTCAATTCATGATTCATGATTCAATTCATGATTCATGATTCATGATTCATGTTTCGAATCCTGATTCGATTCATGATTCATGATTCAATTCATGATTCATGATTCATGATTCATGATTCAACTCATGATTCATGATTCATGATTCAATTCATGATTCATGATTCATGATTCATGATTCGATTCATGATTCATGATTCATGATTCATGATTCAATTCATGATTCATGATTCAATTCATGATTCATGATTCCTTTTTATGATTCTTGATTCATGATTCATGATTCGATTCATGATTCATGATTTATGCTTCAATTAATGATTCATGATTCATTTCATGATTCATGATTCATGATTCAATTCATGATTCATGATTCATGATTTAATTCATGATTCATGATTCATGTTTCAATTTATTATTCATGATTCATGATTTAATTCATGATTCAATTCATGATTCATGATTCAATTTATGATTCATGATTCATGATTTATAATTCAATTCATGATTCAAGATTCATGGTTCAATTCATGATTCATGATTCGATTCATGATTCAATTCATGATTCATAAATCATGATTCATGATTCATGATTCATGATTCAATTCCTGATTCATGATTCAATTCATGATTAATAATTTATGATTCATGAATTAATTCATGATTCATGATTCAAGATTCATGATTCATTATTCAATTCATGATTCATGATTCAATTCATGATTCGAATCCTGATTCAATTTATGATTCATGATTTGATTTATGATTCATGATTCATGATTCAATTCATGATTCATGATTCATGATTCAATTCATGATTCATGATTCATGATTCATGATTCGATTTATGATTCATGATTCATGATTCATGATTCAATTCATGATTCATGATTCAATTCATGATTCATGATTCGATTCATGATTTTTGATTCATGATTCATGATTCGATTCATGATTCATGATTCATGATTCACTTCATGATTCATGATTCATGATTCACTTCATGATTCACTTCATGATTCAATTCATGATTCATGATTCAATTCATGATTCAATTCATGATTCATGATTCAATTCATGATTTATGATTCATGATTCATGATTCAATTTATGATTCATGATTCAATTCATGATTCATAATTCACGATTCAATTCATGATTCATGATTCATGATTCAATTCATGATTCATGATTCATGATTCATGATTCATGATTCAATTCATGATTCAATTCATGATTCATGATTCAATTCATGATTCAATTCATGATTTATGATTCATGATTCAATTCATGATTCATGATTCAATTCATGATTCATGATTCAATTCATTTTTCATGATTCAATTCATGATTCATAATTCATGATTCATGATTCAATTCATGATTCATGATTCAATTCATGTTTTGAATCCTGATTCAATTCATGATTCATGATTCAATTCATGATTCATGATTCATGATTCATGTTTTGAATCCTGATTCAATTCATGATTCATGATTCAATTCATGATTCATGATTCATGATTCATGATTCAACTCATGATTCATGATTCATGATTCAATTCATGATTCATGATTTGATTCATGATTCATGATTCATGATTCATGATTCAATTCATGATTCATGATTCATGATTCAATTCATGATTCATGATTCCTTTTTATGATTCTTGATTCATGATTCATGATTCGATTCATGATTCATGATTCATGATTCAATTCATGATTCATGATTCATAATTCATGATTCATGATTCAATTCATGATTCATGATTCATGATTCATGATTCATGATTCAATTCATAATTCATGATTCATGATTCATGATTCATGATTCAATTCATGATTCTTGATTCATGATTCATGATTCAATTCATGATTCATGATTCGATTCATGATTCATGATTCATGATTCAATTCATGATTCATGATTGATGAATTCAATTCATGATTCATGATTCATGATTTATGATTCACTTCATGATTCAATTCATGATTCATGATTCAATTCATGATTCATGATTCATGATTCAATTCATGATTCATAAATCATGATTCATGATTCAAGATTCATGATTTATTATTCAATTCATGATTCATGATTCAATTCATGATTCGAATCCTGATTCAATTTATGATTCATGATTCAATTCATGATTCATGATTCATGATTCAATTCATGATTCATGATTCATGATTCAATTCATGATTCATGATTCATGATTCATGATTCATGATTCGATTTATGATTTATGATTCATGATTCATGATTCAATTCATGATTCATGATTCATGATTCAATTCATGATTCATAATTCGATTCATGATTTTTGATTCATGATTCATGATTTGATTCATGATTCATGATTCATGATTCACTTCATGATTCACTTCATGATTAAATTCATGATTCATGATTCAATTCATGATTCAATTCATGATTCATGATTCAATTCATGATTCATGATTCATGATTCAATTTATGATTCATGATTCAATTCATGATTCATAATTCACGATTCAATTCATGATTCATGATTCATGATTCAATTCATGATTCAATTTATGATTCATGATTCATAATTCATGATTCAATTCATGATTCAATTCATGATTCATGATTCAATTCATGATTCATGATTCAATTCATGATTCAATTCAGGATTCATGATTCATGATTCAATTCATGATTCATGATTCAATTCATGATTCATGATTCAATTCATGATTCATGATTCAATTCATTTTTCATGATTCATGATTCAATTCATGATTCATAATTCATGATTCATGATTCAATTCATGTTTCATAATTCATGATTCATGATTCAGTTCATGATTCATGATTCATGATTCATGATTCATGATTCAATTCATGATTCATGATTCATGATTCATTATTCGATTCATGATTCATGATTCATGATTCAATTCATGATTCATGATTCATGATTCAATTCATGATTCATGATTCCTTTTTATGATTCATGATTCATGATTCGATTCATGATTCATGATTCATGATTCATGATTCAATTCATGATTCAAGATTCATGATTCGATTCATGATTCATGATTCAATTCATGATTCATGATTCATGATTCGATTCATGATTCAATTCATGATTCATGATTCATGATTCAATTTATGATTCATGATTCATGCTTCATGATTCAATTCATGATTCATGATTCATGATTCAATTCATGATTCATGATTCATGAATTATGATTCAATTCATGATTCATGATTCATGATTCAATTCATGATTCAATTCATGATTCATGATTCATGATTTAATTTATAATTCATGATTCAATTCATGAATCATGATTCATGATTCAATTCATGATTCATGGTTCAATTTATGATTCATGATTCAATTCATGATTCAATTTATGATTCTGGATTTAATTCATGATTCATGATTCATGATTCAATTCATGATTCATGATTCATGATTCAATTCATGATTCATGATTCATGATTCATGATTTATTTCATGATTCATGATTCGATTCTTGATTCTTGATTCATGATTCGATTCATAAATCATGATTCATGATTCAATTCATGATTCTTGATTCATGAATCATGATTCAATTCATAATTCATGATTCATAATTCATGATTCATGATTCATGATTCATGATTCAATTCATAATTCATGATTCATGATTCATGATTCAATTCATGATTCATGATTCAAGATTCATGATTCAATTCATGATTCAAGATTCATGATTCGATTCATGATTCATGATTCAATTCATGATTCATGATTCAATTCATGATTCATGATTCATGTTTCGATTCATGATTTAATTCATGATTCATGATTCGATTCATGATTCATGATTCATGTTTCGATTCATGATTTAATTCATGATTCATGATTCGATTCATGATTCATGATTCAATTCATGATTCATAATTCATGATTTATGATTCAATTAATGATTCATGATTCAATTCATGATTCATGATTCATGTTTCATTTCATGAATTCATGATTCATGATTCAATTCATGATTCATGATTCATGATTCAATTCATGATTCATGATTCATGATTCAATTCATGATTCATGATTCATGATTCAATTTATTATTCATGATTCATGATTTAATTCATGATTCAATTCATGATTCATGATTCAATTTATTATTCATGATTCATGATTTATAATTCAATTCATGATTCAAGATTCATGGTTCAATTCATGATTCATAAATCATGATTCATGATTCATGATTTATGATTCAATTGCTGATTCATGATTCAATTCATGATTAATAATTTATGATTCATGATTCAATTCATGATTCATGATTCAAGATTCATGATTCATTATTCAATTCATGATTCATGATTCAATTCATGATTCGAATCCTGATTCAATTTATGATTCATGATTTCATTTATGATTCATGATTCATGATTCAATTCATGATTCTTGATTCATGATTCAATTCATGATTCATGATTCATGATTCATGATTCGATTTATGATTCATGATTCATGATTCATGATTCAATTCATGATTCATGATTCATGATTCAATTCATGATTCATGATTCGATTCATGATTTTTGATTCATGATTCAACATTCGATTCATGATTCATGATTCATGATTCACTTCATGATTCACTTCATGATTCAATTCATGATTCATGATTCAATTCATGATTCAATTCATGATTCATGATTCAATTCATGATTCATGATTCAATTCATGATTCATGATTCAATTTATGATTCATGATTCAATTCATGATTCATAATTTACGATTCAATTCATGATTCATGATTCATGATTCAATTCATGATTCAATTTATGATTCATGATTCATGATTCATGATTCAATTCATGATTCAATTCATGATTCATGATTCAATTCATGATTCAGTTCATGATTCATGATTCATGATTCAATTCATGATTCATGATTCAATTCATGATTCATGATTCAATTCATTTTTCATGATTCATGATTCAATTCATGATTCATAATTCATGATTCATGATTCAATTCATGATTCATGATTCAATTCATGTTTCGAATCCTGATTCAATACATGATTCATGATTCAACTCATGATTCATGATTCATGATTCAATTCATGATTCATGATTCATGATTCATGATTCGATTCATGATTCATGATTCATGATTCATGATTCAATTCATGATTCATGATTCATGATTCAATTCATGATTCATGATTCCTTTTATGATTCTTGATTCATGATTCATGATTCGATTCATGATTCATGATTCATGATTCAATTCATGATTCATAATTCATGATTCATGATTCAATTCATGATTCATGATTTATGATTCATGATTCATGATTCAATTCATAATTCATGATTCATGGTTCATGATTCAATTCATGATTCATGATTCATGATTCACTTCATGATTCACTTCATGATTCAATTCATGATTCATGATTCAATTCATGATTCAATTCATGATTCATGATTCAATTCATGATTCATGATTCAATTCATTATTCATGATTCATGATTCAATTTATGATTCATGATTCAATTCATGATTCATAATTCACGATTCAATTCATGATTCATGATTCATGATTCAATTCATGATTCAATTTATGATTCATGATTCATGATTCATGATTCAATTCATGATTCAATTCATGATTCATGATTCAATTCATGATTCAATTCATAATTCATGATTCATGATTCAATTCATGATTCATGATTCAATTCATTTTTCATGATTCATGATTCAATTCATGATTCATAATTCATGATTCATGATTCAATTCATGATTCATGATTCAATTTATGATTCATGATTCAATTCATTTTTCATGATTCATGATTCAATTCATGATTCATAATTCATGATTCATGATTCAATTCATGATTCATGATTCAATTCATGTTTCGAATCCTGATTCAATTCATGATTCATGATTCATGATTCAACTCATGATTCATGATTCATGATTCAATTCATGATTCATGATTCATGATTCATGATTCGATTCATGATTCATGATTCATGATTCGATTCATGATTCATGATTCATGATTCAATTCATGATTCATGATTCGATTCATAATTTTTGATTCATGATTCATGATTCGATTTATGATTCATGATTCATGATTCACTTCATGATTCACTTCATGATTCAATTCATGATTCATGATTCAATTCATGTTTCAATTCATGATTCATGATTCAATTCATGATTCATGATTCAATTCATGATTCATGATTCAATTTATGATTCATGATTCAATTTATGATTCATAATTCACGATTCAATTCATGATTCAATTCATGATTCAATTTATGATTCATGATTCATGATTCAATTCATGATTCAATTCATGATTCATGATTCAATTCATGATTCAATTCATGATTCATGATTCATGATTCAATTCATGATTCATGATTCAATTCATGATTCATGATTCGATTCATGATTCATGATTCATGATTCAATTCATGATTCATAATTCATGATTCATGATTCAATTCATGATTCATGATTCATGATTCATGATTCATGATTCAATTCATAATTCATGATTCATGATTCATGATTCATGATTCGATTCATGATTCATGATTCATGATTCAATTCATGATTCATAATTCATGATTCATGATTCAATTCATGATTCATGATTCATGATTCATGATTCAATTCATAATTCATGATTCATGATTCATGATTCAATTCATGATTCTTGATTCATGATTCATGATTCAATTCATGATTCATGATTCGATTCATGATTCATGATTCATGATTCGATTCATGAATCATGATTCATGATTTAATTCATGATTCAATTTATGATTCATGATTCATGATTCATGATTCAATTCATGATTCAATTCATGATTCATGATTCAATTCATGATTCAATTCATGATTCATGATTCATGATTCAATTCATGATTCATGATTCAATTCATGATTCATGATTCAATTCATGTTTCAATTCATGATTCATGATTCAATTCATGATTCATGATTCGATTCATGATTCATGATTCATGATTCAATTCATGATTCAATTCATGATTCATGATTCATGATTCAATTTATGATTCATGATTCATAAATCATGATTCATGATTCAATTCATGATTCAATTCATGATTCATGATTGATGAATTCAATTCTTGATTCATGATTCAATTCATGATTCAATTCATGATTCATGATTCAATTCATGATTCATGATTCATGATTCAATTCATGATTCATGATTCGATTCATGAATCATGATTCATGATTTAATTCATGATTCATGATTCATGATTCAATTCATGATTCATGATTCATGATTCAATTCATGATTCAATTTATGATTCATGATTCATGATTCATAATTTAATTCATAAATCAATTTATGATTCATGATTCAATTCATGATTCAATTCATGATTCATGATTCATGATTCAATTCATGATTCATGATTCAATTCATGATTCATGATTCAATTCATGATTCATGATTAAATTCATGATTCATAAATCATGGTTCATGATTCATGATTCAATTCCTGATTCATGATTCAATTCATGATTAATAATTTATGATTCATGATTCAATTCATGATTCATGATTCAAGATTCATGATTCATTATTCAATTCATGATTCATGATTCAATTCATGATTTGAATCCTGATTCAATTTATGATTCATGATTTGATTTATGATTAGTGATTCATGATTCAATTCATGATTCATGATTCATGATTCAATTCATGATTCATGATTCATGATTCATGATTCATGATTCGA
>NW_027446967.1:0-40396 GCF_038048845.1 Mixophyes fleayi | reverse complement strand
TTGATTCAATTCATAATTCATGATTCATGATTCATGATTCAATTCATGATTCATGATTTATGATTCGATTCATGATTCATGATTCGATTCATGATTCTTGATTCATGATTCATGATTCATGATTCAATTCATGATTCAATTCATGATTTATGATTTGATTCATGATTCATGATTCATGATTCATGATTCAATTCATGATTCATGATTCATGATTCATGATTCATGATTCAATTCATGATTCATGATTCATGATTCATGATTCAATTCATGATTCATGATTCAATTCATAATTCATAATTGAAGATTCATGATTCATGATTCAATTCATGATTCATGATTCATGATTCAATTCATGATTCATGATTCATTATTCATGATTCATGATTCAATTCATGATTCATGATTCATGATTCAATTCATGATTCATGATTCATGATTCGATTCATGATTCTTGACTCATGATTCATGATTCGATTCATGATTCATGATTCATTATTCAATTCATGATTCATGATTCATGATTCAATTCATGATTCAAGATTCATGATTCGATTCATGATTCATGATACAATTCATGATTCATGATTCAGGATTCATGATTCAATTCATGATTCATGATTCGATTCATGGTTCATGATTCAATTCTTGATTCATGATTCATAATTTAATTCATGATTCAATTCAAGATTCATGACTCATGAGTCAATTCATGATTCATGATTCAATTCTTGATTCATGATTCATAATTTAATTCATGATTCAATTCAAGATTCATGACTTATGATTCAATTCATGATTCATGATTCATGATTCAATTCATGATTCATGTTTCAATTTATGATTCATGATTCAATTCATGATTCATGATTCGATTAATGATTCAATTCATGATTCATGATTCATGATTCAATTCATGATTCATGATTCGATTCATGATTCGATTCATGATTCATGATTCATGATTCAATTCATGATTCATGATTCATGATTCAATTCATGATTCATGATTCATGATTCATGATTCATGATTCATGATTCATGATTCATGATTCAATTCATGATTCATGATTCATGATTCAATTCATGATTCATGATTCATGATTCATGATTCATGATTCGATTCATGATTCTTCACTCATGATTCATGATTCGATTCATGATTCATGATTCATTATTCAATTCATGATTCATGATTCAATTCATGATTCAAGATTCATGATTCAATTCATGATTCAAGATTCATGATTCGATTCATGATTCATGATTCAATTCATGATTCATGATTCATGATTCAATTCATGATTCATGATTCATGATTCATGATTCAATTCATGATTTATGATTCATGATTCAATTCATGATTCATGATTCATGATTCATGATTCATGATTCGATTCATGATTTATGATTTATGATTCAATTCATGATTCATGATTCATGATTCGATTCATGATTCATGATTCGATTCATGATTCATGATTTATGATTCAATTCATGATTCATGATTCATGATTCATGATTCATGATTCAATACATGATTCATAATTCATGATTCAATTCATAATTCATGATTCATGATTCATGATTCAATTCATGATTCATCATTCGATTCATGATTTTTTACTCATGATTCATGATTCGATTCATGTTTCATGATTCATGATTCATGATTCAATTCATGATTCATGATTCATGATTCGATTCATGATTCATGATTCGATTTATGATTCATGATTCGATTCATGATTCTTGATTCATGATTCATGATTCGATTCATGATTCATGATTCATGATTCATGATTCGATTCATGATTCATGATTCATGATTCATGATTCAATTCATGATTCATGATTCATGATTCGATTCATGATTCATGATTCGATTTATGATTCATGATTCGATTTATGATTCTTGATTCATGATTCATGATTCGATTCATGATTCATGATTCATAATTCAATTCATGATTCATGATTCATGACTCATGATTCGATTCATGATTCATGATTCATGATTCAATTCATGATTCATGATTCATGATTCATGATTCAATTCATGATTCATGATTTATGATTCGATTCATGATTCATGATTCGATTCATGATTCTTGATTCATGATTCATGATTCATGATTCAATTCATGATTCAATTCATGATTTATGATTTGATTCATGATTCATGATTCATGATTCATGATTCATGATTCATGATTCAATTCATGATTCATGATTCATGATTCAATTCATGATTCATGATTCAATTAATAATTCAAGATTCATGATTCATGATTCAATTCATGATTCATGATTCATGATTCAATTCATGATTCATGATTCATGATTCATGATTCATGATTCAATTCATGATTCATGATTCATGATTCAATTCATGATTCATGATTCATGATTCATGATTCATGATTCATGATTCGATTCATGATTCTTGACTCATGATTCATGATTCGATTCATGATTCATGATTCATTATTCAATTCATGATTCATGATTCATGATTCAATTCATGATTCAAGATTCATGATTCGATTCATGATTCATGATACAATTTATGATTCATGATTCATGATTCAGGATTCATGATTCAATTCATGATTCATGATTCGATTCATGGTTCATGATTCAATTCTTGATTCATGATTCATAATTTTAATTCATGATTCAATTCAAGATTCATGACTCATGAGTCAATTCATGATTCATGATTCAATTCTTGATTCATGATTCATAATTTAATTCATGATTCAATTCAAGATTCATGACTTATGATTCAATTCATGATTCATGATTCATGATTCAATTCATGATTCATGTTTCAATTTATGATTCATGATTCAATTCATGATTCATGATTCGATTAATGATTCAATTCATGATTCATGATTCATGATTCAATTCATGATTCATGATTCGATTCATGATTCGATTCATGATTCATGATTCATGATTCAATTCATGATTCATGATTCATGATTCAATTCATGATTCATGATTCATGATTCATGATTCAATTCATGATTCATGATTCAATTCATGATTCATGATTCATGATTCATGATTCATGATTCATGATTCAATTCATGATTCAAGATTCATGATTCAATTCATGATTCAAGATTCATGATTCGATTCATGATTCATGATACAATTCATGATTCATGATTCATGATTCAAGATTCATGATTCAATTCATGATTCATGATTCGATTCATGGTTCATGATTCAATTCTTGATTCATGATTCATAATTTAATTCATGATTCAATTCAAGATTCATGACTCATGAGTCAATTCATGATTCATGATTCATGATTCATGATTCAATTCATGATTCATGATTCATGATTCAATTCATGATTCATGATTCATGATTCATGATTCAATTCATGATTTATGATTCATGATTCAATTCATGATTCATGATTCATGATTCATGATTCATGATTCGATTCATGATTTATGATTTATGATTCAATTCATAATTCATGATTCATGATTCGATTCATGATTCATGATTCGATTTATGATTCTTGATTCATGATTCATGATTCGATTCCTGATTCATGATTTATGATTCAATTCATGATTCATGATTCATGATTCATGATTCATGATTCAATACATGATTCATGATTCATGATTCAATTCATAATTCATGATTCATGATTCATGATTCAATTCATGATTCATCATTCGATTCATGATTTTTTACTCATGATTCATGATTCGATTCATGTTTCATGATTCATTATTCAATTCATGATTCATGATTCATGATTCATGATTCAATTCATGATTCATGATTCATGATTCAATTCATGATTCATGATTCATGATTCATGATTCATGATTCAATTCATGATTCATGATTCATGATTCAATTCATGATTCATGATTCATGATTCATGATTCATGATTCGATTCATGATTCTTGACTCATGATTCATGATTCGATTCATGATTCATGATTCATTATTCAATTCATGATTCATGATTCATGATTCAATTCATGATTCAAGATTCATGATTCGATTCATGATTCATGATACAATTCATGATTCATGATTCATGATTCGATTCATGATTCAATTCATGATTCATGATTTGATTCATGGTTCATGATTCAATTCTTGATTCATGATTCATAATTTAATTCATGATTCAATTCAAGATTCATGACTCATGATTCAATTCATGATTCATGATTCATGATTCAATTCTTGATTCATGATTCATAATTTAATTCATGATTCAATTCATGATTCATGATTCATGATTCAATTCATGATTCATGTTTCAATTTATGATTCATGATTCATGATTTAATTCATGATTCATGATTCGATTCATGATTCAATTCATGATTCATGATTCATGATTCAATTCATGATTCATGATTCATGATTCATGATTCAATTCATGATTCATGATTCATGATTCAATTCATGATTCATGATTCATGATTCAATTCATGATTCATGATTCATGATTCATGATTCAATTCATGATTTATGATTCATGATTCAATTCATGATTCATGATTCATTATTCATGATTCATGATTCGATTCATGATTTATGATTTATGATTCAATTTATGATTCATGATTCATGATTCGATTCATGATTCATGATTCGATTTATTATTCTTGATTCATGATTCATGATTCGATTCATGATTCATGATTCGATTCATGATTCATGATTTATGTTTCAATTCATGATTCATGCTTCATGATTCATGATTCATGATTCAATACATGATTCATGATTCATGATTCAATTCATAATTCATAATTCATGATTCATGATTCAATTCATGATTCATCATTCGATTCATGATTTTTTACTCATGATTCATGATTCGATTCATGTTTCATGATTCATTATTCAATTCATGATTCATGATTCATGATTCATGATTCATGATTCAATTCATGATTCAAGATTCATGATTCGATTCATGATTCATGATTCAATTCATGATTCTTGATTCACGATTCATGATTCGATTCATGATTCATGATTCATGATTCAATTCATGATTCATGATTCATGATTCATGATTCAATTCATGATTCATGATTCGATTCATGATTCAATTCATGATTCAAGATTCATGATTCGATTCATGATTCATGATACAATTCATGATTCATGATTCATGATTCGATTCATGATTCAATTCATTATTCATGATTCGATTCATGATTCATGATTCAATTCATGATTCATGATTCATGATTCAATTCATAATTCATAATTCATGATTCATGATTCAATTCATGATTCATCATTCGATTCATGATTTTTTACTCATGATTCATGATTCGATTCATGTTTCATGATTCATTATTCAATTCATGATTCATGATTCATGATTCATGATTCATGATTCAATTCATGATTCAAGATTCATGATTCGATTCATGATTCATGATTCAATTCATGATTCTTGATTCACGATTCATGATTCGATTCATGATTCATGATTCATGATTCAATTCATGATTCATGATTCATGATTCATGATTCAATTCATGATTCATGATTCGATTCATGATTCAATTCATGATTCAAGATTCATGATTCGATTCATGATTCATGATACAATTCATGATTCATGATTCATGATTCGATTCATGATTCAATTCATTATTCATGATTCGATTCATGATTCATGATTCAATTCATGATTCATGATTCGATTCATGATTCAATTCATGATTCATGATTCATGATTCAATTCATGATTCATGATTCATGATTCATGATTCAATTCATGATTCATGATTCATGATTCATGATTCAATTCATGATTCATGATTCATGATTCATGATTCAATTCATGATTTATGATTCATGATTTATGATTCATGATTCAATTCATGATTCATGATTCATGATTCATGATTCATGATTCGATTCATGATTTATGATTTATGATTCAATTCATGATTCATGATTCATGATTCGATTTATGATTCTTGATTCATGATTCGATTCATGATTCATGATTTATGATTCAATTCATGATTCATGATTCATGATTCATGATTCATGATTCAATACATGATTCATGATTCATGATTCAATTCATAATTCATGATTCATGATCCATGATTCATGATTCAATTCATGATTCATCATTCGATTCATGATTTTTTACTCATGATTCGATTCATGTGTCATGATTCATTATTCAATTCATGATTCATGATTCATGATTCAATTCATGATTCAAGATTCATGATTCGATTCATGATTCATGATTCAATTCATGATTCTTGATTCATGATTCATGATTCGATTCATGATTAATGATTCATGATTCAATTCATGATTCATGATTCATGATTCATGATTCATGATTCATGATTCAATTCATGATTCATGATTCATGATTCATGATTCAAATTATGATTCATGATTCATGATTCATGATTCAATTCATGATTCATGATTCGATTCATGATTCAATTCATGATTCAAGATACATGATTCGATTCATGATTCATGATAAAATTCATGATTCATGATTCATGATTCGATTCATGATTCAATTCATTATTCATGATTCGATTCATGATTCATGATTTAATTCATGATTCATGATTCATGATTCGATTCATGATTCAATTCATTATTCATGATTCGATTCATGATTCATGATTTAATTCATGATTCATGATTCATGATTCACGATTCATGATTCAATTCATGATTCATCATTCGATTCATGATTTTTTACTCATGATTCATGATTCGATTCATGTTTCATGATTCATTATTCAATTCATGATTCATGATTCATGATTCAATTCATGATTCAAGATTCATGATTCGATTCATGATTCATGATTCAATTCATGATTCTTGATTCATGATTCATGATTCGATTCATGATTAATGATTCATGATTCAATTCATGATTCATGATTCATGATTCATGATTCATGATTCATGATTTAATTCATGATTCATGATTCATGATTCATGATTCAAATTATGATTCATGATTCATGATTCATGATTCAATTCATGATTCATGATTCGATTCATGATTCAATTCATGATTCAAGATACATGATTCGATTCATGATTCATGATAAAATTCATGATTCATGATTCATGATTCAATTCATGATTCAATTCATTATTCATGATTTGATTCATGATTCATGATTCAATTCATGATTCAATTCATGATTCATGATTCATGATTCGATTCATGATTCAATTTATGATTCATGATTCGATTTATGATTCATGATTCATGATTCATGATTCAATTCATGATTCATGATTCAATTCATGATTCATGATTCATGATTCAATTCATGATTCATGATTCATGATTCAAGATTCATGATTCAATTCATGATTCATGATTCATGATTCAATTCATATTTCATGATTCATGATTCATGATTCATGATTCATGATTCATGATTCATGATTCATGATTCGATTCATGATTCATGATTCATGATTCATGATTCATGATTCATGATTTATGATTCAATTCATGATTCATGATTCATGATTCGATTCATGATTTATGATTCGATCCATGATTCATGATTCGATTTAAGATTCATAATTCATGATTCATGATTCATGATTCATGATTCGATTCATGATTCTTGACTCAAGATTCATGATTCGATTCATGATTCATGATACAATTCATGATTCATGATTCATGATTCGATTCATGATTCAATTCATGATTCATGATTCGAATCATGGTTCATGATTCAATTCTTGATTCATGATTCATAATTTAATTCATGATTCAATACAAGATTCATGACTCATGATTCAATTCATGATTCATGATTCATGATTTAATTCATGATTCATGTTTCAATTTATGATTCATGATTCATGATTCAATTCATGATTCATGATTCGATTCATGATTCAATTCATGATTCATGATTCATGATTCAATTCATGATTCATGATTCATGATTCATGATTCATGATTCAATTCATGATTAATGATTCATGATTCATGATTCAATTCATGATTTATGATTCATGATTCAATTCATGATTCATGATTCATGATTCATTATTCAATTCATGATTTATGAATCATGATTCAATTCATGATTCATGATTCATGATTCATGATTCGATTCATGATTTATGATTTATGATTCAATTCATGATTCATGATTCATGATTTGATTCATGATTCATGATTCGATTTATGATTCTTGATTCATGATTCATGATTCGATTCATGATTCATGATTTATGATTCAATTCATGATTCATGATTCATGATTCATGATTCATGATTCAATACATGATTCATGATTCATGATTCAATTCATGATTCATGATTCATGATTCATGATTCAATTCATGATTCATGATTCATGATTCGATTTATGATTCATGATTCATGATTCATGATTCATGATTCATGATTCAATTCATGATTCATGATTCATGATTCATGATTCAATTAATGATTCATGATTCGATTCATGATTCTTGACTCATGATTCATGATTCGATTCATGATTCATGATTCATTATTCAATTCATGATTCATGATTCAATTCATGATTCAAGATTCATGATACAATTCATGATTCATGATTCATGATTCGATTTATGATTCATGATTCAATTCATGATTCATGATTCATGATTCAATTCATGATTCATGATTCGATTCATGATTCATGATTCATGATTCGATTCATGATTCATGATTCGATTTATGATTCATGATTCGATTCATGATTCTTGATTCATGATTCATGATTCGATTCATGATTCATGATTCATGATTCATGATTCGATTCATGATTCATGATTCATGATTCATGATTCAATTCATGATTCATGATTCATGATTCGATTCATGATTCATGATTCGATTTATGATTCATGATTCGATTTATGATTCTTGATTCATGATTCATGATTCGATTCATGATTCATGATTCATAATTCAATTCATGATTCATGATTCATGACTCATGATTCGATTCATGATTCATGATTCATGATTCAATTCATGATTCATGATTCATGATTCATGATTCAATTCATGATTCATGATTTATGATTCGATTCATGATTCATGATTCGATTCATGATTCTTGATTCATGATTCATGATTCATGATTCAATTCATGATTCAATTCATGATTTATGATTTGATTCATGATTCATGATTCATGATTCATGATTCATGATTCATGATTCAATTCATGATTCATGATTCATGATTCAATTCATGATTCATGATTCAATTAATAATTCAAGATTCATGATTCATGATTCAATTCATGATTCATGATTCATGATTCAATTCATGATTCATGATTCATGATTCATGATTCATGATTCAATTCATGATTCATGATTCATGATTCAATTCATGATTCATGATTCATGATTCATGATTCATGATTCATGATTCGATTCATGATTCTTGACTCATGATTCATGATTCGATTCATGATTCATGATTCATTATTCAATTCATGATTCATGATTCATGATTCAATTCATGATTCAAGATTCATGATTCGATTCATGATTCATGATACAATTTATGATTCATGATTCATGATTCAGGATTCATGATTCAATTCATGATTCATGATTCGATTCATGGTTCATGATTCAATTCTTGATTCATGATTCATAATTTAATTCATGATTCAATTCAAGATTCATGACTCATGAGTCAATTCATGATTCATGATTCAATTCTTGATTCATGATTCATAATTTAATTCATGATTCAATTCAAGATTCATGACTTATGATTCAATTCATGATTCATGATTCATGATTCAATTCATGATTCATGTTTCAATTTATGATTCATGATTCAATTCATGATTCATGATTCGATTAATGATTCAATTCATGATTCATGATTCATGATTCAATTCATGATTCATGATTCGATTCATGATTCGATTCATGATTCATGATTCATGATTCAATTCATGATTCATGATTCATGATTCAATTCATGATTCATGATTCATGATTCATGATTCAATTCATGATTCATGATTCAATTCATGATTCATGATTCATGATTCATGATTCATGATTCATGATTCAATTCATGATTCAAGATTCATGATTCAATTCATGATTCAAGATTCATGATTCGATTCATGATTCATGATACAATTCATGATTCATGATTCATGATTCAAGATTCATGATTCAATTCATGATTCATGATTCGATTCATGGTTCATGATTCAATTCTTGATTCATGATTCATAATTTAATTCATGATTCAATTCAAGATTCATGACTCATGAGTCAATTCATGATTCATGATTCATGATTCATGATTCAATTCATGATTCATGATTCATGATTCAATTCATGATTCATGATTCATGATTCATGATTCAATTCATGATTTATGATTCATGATTCAATTCATGATTCATGATTCATGATTCATGATTCATGATTCGATTCATGATTTATGATTTATGATTCAATTCATAATTCATGATTCATGATTCGATTCATGATTCATGATTCGATTTATGATTCTTGATTCATGATTCATGATTCGATTCCTGATTCATGATTTATGATTCAATTCATGATTCATGATTCATGATTCATGATTCATGATTCAATACATGATTCATGATTCATGATTCAATTCATAATTCATGATTCATGATTCATGATTCAATTCATGATTCATCATTCGATTCATGATTTTTTACTCATGATTCATGATTCGATTCATGTTTCATGATTCATTATTCAATTCATGATTCATGATTCATGATTCATGATTCAATTCATGATTCATGATTCATGATTCAATTCATGATTCATGATTCATGATTCATGATTCATGATTCAATTCATGATTCATGATTCATGATTCAATTCATGATTCATGATTCATGATTCATGATTCATGATTCGATTCATGATTCTTGACTCATGATTCATGATTCGATTCATGATTCATGATTCATTATTCAATTCATGATTCATGATTCATGATTCAATTCATGATTCAAGATTCATGATTCGATTCATGATTCATGATACAATTCATGATTCATGATTCATGATTCGATTCATGATTCAATTCATGATTCATGATTTGATTCATGGTTCATGATTCAATTCTTGATTCATGATTCATAATTTAATTCATGATTCAATTCAAGATTCATGACTCATGATTCAATTCATGATTCATGATTCATGATTCAATTCTTGATTCATGATTCATAATTTAATTCATGATTCAATTCATGATTCATGATTCATGATTCAATTCATGATTCATGTTTCAATTTATGATTCATGATTCATGATTTAATTCATGATTCATGATTCGATTCATGATTCAATTCATGATTCATGATTCATGATTCAATTCATGATTCATGATTCATGATTCATGATTCAATTCATGATTCATGATTCATGATTCAATTCATGATTCATGATTCATGATTCAATTCATGATTCATGATTCATGATTCATGATTCAATTCATGATTTATGATTCATGATTCAATTCATGATTCATGATTCATTATTCATGATTCATGATTCGATTCATGATTTATGATTTATGATTCAATTTATGATTCATGATTCATGATTCGATTCATGATTCATGATTCGATTTATTATTCTTGATTCATGATTCATGATTCGATTCATGATTCATGATTCGATTCATGATTCATGATTTATGTTTCAATTCATGATTCATGCTTCATGATTCATGATTCATGATTCAATACATGATTCATGATTCATGATTCAATTCATAATTCATAATTCATGATTCATGATTCAATTCATGATTCATCATTCGATTCATGATTTTTTACTCATGATTCATGATTCGATTCATGTTTCATGATTCATTATTCAATTCATGATTCATGATTCATGATTCATGATTCATGATTCAATTCATGATTCAAGATTCATGATTCGATTCATGATTCATGATTCAATTCATGATTCTTGATTCACGATTCATGATTCGATTCATGATTCATGATTCATGATTCAATTCATGATTCATGATTCATGATTCATGATTCAATTCATGATTCATGATTCGATTCATGATTCAATTCATGATTCAAGATTCATGATTCGATTCATGATTCATGATACAATTCATGATTCATGATTCATGATTCGATTCATGATTCAATTCATTATTCATGATTCGATTCATGATTCATGATTCAATTCATGATTCATGATTCATGATTCAATTCATAATTCATAATTCATGATTCATGATTCAATTCATGATTCATCATTCGATTCATGATTTTTTACTCATGATTCATGATTCGATTCATGTTTCATGATTCATTATTCAATTCATGATTCATGATTCATGATTCATGATTCATGATTCAATTCATGATTCAAGATTCATGATTCGATTCATGATTCATGATTCAATTCATGATTCTTGATTCACGATTCATGATTCGATTCATGATTCATGATTCATGATTCAATTCATGATTCATGATTCATGATTCATGATTCAATTCATGATTCATGATTCGATTCATGATTCAATTCATGATTCAAGATTCATGATTCGATTCATGATTCATGATACAATTCATGATTCATGATTCATGATTCGATTCATGATTCAATTCATTATTCATGATTCGATTCATGATTCATGATTCAATTCATGATTCATGATTCGATTCATGATTCAATTCATGATTCATGATTCATGATTCAATTCATGATTCATGATTCATGATTCATGATTCAATTCATGATTCATGATTCATGATTCATGATTCAATTCATGATTCATGATTCATGATTCATGATTCAATTCATGATTTATGATTCATGATTTATGATTCATGATTCAATTCATGATTCATGATTCATGATTCATGATTCATGATTCGATTCATGATTTATGATTTATGATTCAATTCATGATTCATGATTCATGATTCGATTTATGATTCTTGATTCATGATTCGATTCATGATTCATGATTTATGATTCAATTCATGATTCATGATTCATGATTCATGATTCATGATTCAATACATGATTCATGATTCATGATTCAATTCATAATTCATGATTCATGATCCATGATTCATGATTCAATTCATGATTCATCATTCGATTCATGATTTTTTACTCATGATTCGATTCATGTGTCATGATTCATTATTCAATTCATGATTCATGATTCATGATTCAATTCATGATTCAAGATTCATGATTCGATTCATGATTCATGATTCAATTCATGATTCTTGATTCATGATTCATGATTCGATTCATGATTAATGATTCATGATTCAATTCATGATTCATGATTCATGATTCATGATTCATGATTCATGATTCAATTCATGATTCATGATTCATGATTCATGATTCAAATTATGATTCATGATTCATGATTCATGATTCAATTCATGATTCATGATTCGATTCATGATTCAATTCATGATTCAAGATACATGATTCGATTCATGATTCATGATAAAATTCATGATTCATGATTCATGATTCGATTCATGATTCAATTCATTATTCATGATTCGATTCATGATTCATGATTTAATTCATGATTCATGATTCATGATTCGATTCATGATTCAATTCATTATTCATGATTCGATTCATGATTCATGATTTAATTCATGATTCATGATTCATGATTCACGATTCATGATTCAATTCATGATTCATCATTCGATTCATGATTTTTTACTCATGATTCATGATTCGATTCATGTTTCATGATTCATTATTCAATTCATGATTCATGATTCATGATTCAATTCATGATTCAAGATTCATGATTCGATTCATGATTCATGATTCAATTCATGATTCTTGATTCATGATTCATGATTCGATTCATGATTAATGATTCATGATTCAATTCATGATTCATGATTCATGATTCATGATTCATGATTCATGATTTAATTCATGATTCATGATTCATGATTCATGATTCAAATTATGATTCATGATTCATGATTCATGATTCAATTCATGATTCATGATTCGATTCATGATTCAATTCATGATTCAAGATACATGATTCGATTCATGATTCATGATAAAATTCATGATTCATGATTCATGATTCAATTCATGATTCAATTCATTATTCATGATTTGATTCATGATTCATGATTCAATTCATGATTCAATTCATGATTCATGATTCATGATTCGATTCATGATTCAATTTATGATTCATGATTCGATTTATGATTCATGATTCATGATTCATGATTCAATTCATGATTCATGATTCAATTCATGATTCATGATTCATGATTCAATTCATGATTCATGATTCATGATTCAAGATTCATGATTCAATTCATGATTCATGATTCATGATTCAATTCATATTTCATGATTCATGATTCATGATTCATGATTCATGATTCATGATTCATGATTCATGATTCGATTCATGATTCATGATTCATGATTCATGATTCATGATTCATGATTTATGATTCAATTCATGATTCATGATTCATGATTCGATTCATGATTTATGATTCGATCCATGATTCATGATTCGATTTAAGATTCATAATTCATGATTCATGATTCATGATTCATGATTCGATTCATGATTCTTGACTCAAGATTCATGATTCGATTCATGATTCATGATACAATTCATGATTCATGATTCATGATTCGATTCATGATTCAATTCATGATTCATGATTCGAATCATGGTTCATGATTCAATTCTTGATTCATGATTCATAATTTAATTCATGATTCAATACAAGATTCATGACTCATGATTCAATTCATGATTCATGATTCATGATTTAATTCATGATTCATGTTTCAATTTATGATTCATGATTCATGATTCAATTCATGATTCATGATTCGATTCATGATTCAATTCATGATTCATGATTCATGATTCAATTCATGATTCATGATTCATGATTCATGATTCATGATTCAATTCATGATTAATGATTCATGATTCATGATTCAATTCATGATTTATGATTCATGATTCAATTCATGATTCATGATTCATGATTCATTATTCAATTCATGATTTATGAATCATGATTCAATTCATGATTCATGATTCATGATTCATGATTCGATTCATGATTTATGATTTATGATTCAATTCATGATTCATGATTCATGATTTGATTCATGATTCATGATTCGATTTATGATTCTTGATTCATGATTCATGATTCGATTCATGATTCATGATTTATGATTCAATTCATGATTCATGATTCATGATTCATGATTCATGATTCAATACATGATTCATGATTCATGATTCAATTCATGATTCATGATTCATGATTCATGATTCAATTCATGATTCATGATTCATGATTCGATTTATGATTCATGATTCATGATTCATGATTCATGATTCATGATTCAATTCATGATTCATGATTCATGATTCATGATTCAATTAATGATTCATGATTCGATTCATGATTCTTGACTCATGATTCATGATTCGATTCATGATTCATGATTCATTATTCAATTCATGATTCATGATTCAATTCATGATTCAAGATTCATGATACAATTCATGATTCATGATTCATGATTCGATTTATGATTCATGATTCAATTCATGATTCATGATTCATGATTCAATTCATGATTCATGATTCGATTCATGATTCATGATTCATGATTCAATTCATGATTCATTATTCATGATTCATGATTCGATTTATGATTCATGATTCATGATTCAATTCATGATTCATGATTCATGATTCAATTCATGATTCATGATTCATGATTCATGATTCATGATTCATTATTCAATTCATGATTCATAATTCATAATTCAATTCATAATTCATGATTCGATTCATGATTCATGATTCATGATTCATGATTCATGATTCAATTCATGATTCATGATTTATGATTCAATTCATGATTCATGATTTATGATTCATGATTCATGATTCATGATTCATGATTCATGATTCAATTCATGATTCATGATTCATGATTCATGATTCATGATTCATGATTTAATACATGATTCATGATTCATGATTCAATTCATGATTCATGATTCATGATTCATGATTCATGATTCGATTCATGATTCATGATTTGATTTATGATTCATGATGCATGATTCATGATTCATGATTCATGATTCAATTCATGATTAATGATTCATGATTCAATTCATAATTCATGATTCATGATTCATGATTCAATTCATGATTCATGATTCATGATTCGATTTATGATTCATGATTCATGATTCATGATTCATGATTCATGATTCATGATTCAATTCATGATTCATGATTCATGATTCATGATTCGTGATTCGATTCATGATTCATGATTCATTATTCAATTCATGATTCATTATTCATGATTCATGATTCGATTTATTATTCATGATTCATGATTCATGATTCATGATTCATGATTCATGATTCAATTCATGATTCATGATTCATGATTCAATTCATGATTCATGATTCATGATTCAAGATTCATGATTCAATTCATGATTCATGATTCATGATTCAATTCATATTTCATGATTCATGATTCATGATTCAATTCATGATTCATGATTCATGATTTATGATTCGATTCATGATTCATGACTCATGATTCGATTTATGATTCATGATTCATGATTCATGATTCATGATTCATGATTCATGATTCATGATTTATGATTCAATTCATGATTCATGATTCATGATTCGATTCATGATTCATGATTTATAATTCATGATTCAATTCATGATTCATGATTCATGATTCGATTCATGATTTATGATTCGATTCATGATTCATGATTCATGATTCGATTTAAGATTCATAATTCATGATTCATGATACATGATTCATGATTCATGATTCGATTCATGATTCTTGACTCATGATTCATGATTCGATTCATGATTCATGATTCATTATTCAATTCATGATTCATGATTCATGATTCAATTCATGATTCAAGATTCATGATTCGATTCATGATTCATGATACAATTCATGATTCATGATTCATGATTCGATTCATGATTCAATTCATGATTCATGATTCGATTCATGGTTCATGATTCAATTCTTGATTCATGATTCATAATTTAATTCATGACTCAATTCAAGATTCATGACTCATGATTCAATTCATGATTCATGATTCATGATTCAATTCTTGATTCATGATTCATAATTTAATTCATGATTCAATTCAAGATTCATGACTCATGATTCAATTCATGATTCATGATTCATGATTCAATTCATGATTCATGTTTCAATTTATGATTCATGATTCATGATTCGATTCATGATTCAATTCATGATTCATGATTCATGATTCAATTCATGATTCATGATTCATGATTCATGATTCAATTCATGATTAATGATTCATGATTCATGATTCAATTCATGAATCAATTCATGATTCAATTCATGATTCATGATTCATGATTCATGATTCAATTCATGATTTATGATTCATGATTCAATTCATGATTCATGATTCATGATTCATGATTCATGATTCGATTCATGATTTATGATTTATGATTCAATTCATGATTCATGATTCGATTCATGATTCATGATTCGATTTATGATTCTTGATTCATGATTCATGATTCGATTCATGATTCATGATTTATGATTCAATTCATGATTCATGATTCATGATTCATGATTCATGATTCGATTTATGATTCATGATTCATGATTCATGATTCATGATTCATGATTCAATTCATGATTCATGATTCATGATTCGATTTATGATTCATGATTCATGATTCATGATTCATGATTCATGATTCATGATTCATGATTCAATTCATGATTCATGATTCATGATTCATGATTCAATTCATGATTCATGATTCGATTCATGATTCTTGACTCATGATTCATGATTCGATTCATGATTCATGATTCATTATTCAATTCATGATTCATGATTCAATTCATGATTCAAGATTCATGATTCGATTCATGATTCATGATACAATTCATGATTCATGATTCATGATTCGATTTATGATTCATGATTCAATTCATGATTCATGATTCATGATTCAATTCATGATTCATGATTCATGATTCGATTCATGATTCATGATTCATGATTCAATTCATGATTCATTATTCATGATTCATGATTCGATTTATGATTCATGATTCATGATTCAATTCATGATTCATGATTCATGATTCATGATTCAATTCATGATTCATGATTCATGATTCATGATTCATTATTCAATTCATGATTCATAATTCATAATTCAATTCATAATTCATGATTCATGATTCATGATTCGATTCATGATTCATGATTCATGATTCATGATTCATGATTCAATTCATGATTCATGATTTATGATTCAATTCATGATTCATAATTTATGATTCATGATTCATGATTCATGATTCATGATTCATGATTCATGATTCAATTCATGATTCATGATTCATGATTCATGATTCAATACATGATTCATGATTCATGATTCAATTCATGATTCATGATTCATGATTCGATTCATGATTCATGATTTGATTTATGATTCATGATGCATGATTCATGATTCATGATTCATGATTCAATTCATGATTAATGATTCATGATTCAATTCATAAATCATGATTCATGATTCATGATTCAATTCATGATTCATGATTCATGATTCGATTTATGATTCATGATTCATGATTCATGATTCATGATTCAATTCATGATTCATGATTCATGATTCATGATTCAATTCATGATTCATGATTCAATTCATGATTTATGATTCATGATTCAATTCATGATTCATGATTCATGATTCATGATTCATTATTCAATTCATGATTCATAATTCATAATTCAATTCATGATTCATGATTCATGATTCGATTCATGATTCATGATTCATGATTCATGATTCATGATTCAATTCATGATTCATGATTTATGATTCAATTCATGATTCATGATTTATGATTCATGATTCATGATTCATGATTCATGATTCATGATTCAATTCATGATTCATGATTCATGATTCATGATTCATGATTCAATACATGATTCATGATTCATGATTCGATTCATGATTCATGATTTGATTTATGATTCATGATGCATGATTCATGATTCATGATTCATGATTCAATTCATGATTAATGATTCATGATTCAATTCATAATTCATGATTCATGATTCATGATTCAATTCATGATTCATGATTCATGATTCGATTTATGATTCATGATTCATGATTCATGATTCATGATTAATGATTCATGATTCAATTCATGATTCATGATTCATGATTCATGATTCAATTCATGATTCATGATTCGATTCATGATTCATGATTCATTATTCAATTCATGATTCATTATTCATGATTCATGATTCGATTTATGATTCATGATTCATGATTCATGATTCATGATTCATGATTCAATTCATGATTCATGATTTATGATTCAATTCATGATTCATGATTCAAGATTCATGATTCAATTCATGATTCATGATTCATGATTCAATTCATATTTCATGATTCATGATTCATGATTCAATTCATGATTCATGATTCATGATTCATGATTCGATTCATGATTCATGATTCATGATTCGATTTATGATTCATGATTCATGATTCATGATTCATGATTCATGATTCATGATTTATGATTCAATTCATGATTCATGATTCATGATTCGATTCATGATTCATGATTTATAATTCATGATTCAATTCATGATTCATGATTCATGATTCGATTCATGATTTATGATTCGATTCATGATTCATGATTCATGATTCGATTTAAGATTCATAATTCATGATTCATGATACATGATTCATGATTCATGATTCGATTCATGATTCTTGACTCATGATTCATGATTCGATTCATGATTCATGATTCATTATTCAATTCATGATTCATGATTCATGATTCAATTCATGATTCAAGATTCATGATTCGATTCATGATTCATGATACAATTCATGATTCATGATTCATGATTCAATTCATGATTAAATTCATGATTCATGATTCGATTCATGGTTCATGATTCAATTCTTGATTCATGATTCATAATTTAATTCATGACTCAATTCAAGATTCATGACTCATGATTCAATTCATGATTTATGATTCATGATTCAATTCTTGATTCATGATTCATAATTTAATTCATGATTCAATTCAAGATTCATGACTCATGATTCAATTCATGATTCATGATTCATGATTCAATTCATGATTCATGTTTCAATTTATGATTCATGATTCATGATTCAATTCATGATTCATGATTCGATTCATGATTCAATTCATGATTCATGATTCATGATTCAATTCATGATTCATGATTCATGATTCATGATTCAATTCATGATTAATGATTCATGATTCATGATTCAATTCATGATTCATGATTCATGATTCAATTCATGATTCATGATTCATGATTCAATTCATGATTTATGATTCATGATTCAATTCATGATTCATGATTCATGATTCATGATTCATGATTCGATTCATGATTTATGATTTATGATTCAATTCATGATTCATGATTCATGATTCATGATTCATGATTCGATTCATGATTTATGATTTATGATTCAATTCATGATTCATGATTCATGATTCGATTTATGATTCTTGATTCATGATTCATGATTCGATTCATGATTCATGATTTATGATTCAATTCATGATTCATGATTCATGATTCATGATTCATGATTCAATACATGATTCATGATTCATGATTCAATTCATGATTCATGATTCATGATTCATGATTCAATTCATGATTCATGATTCATGATTCGATTTATGATTCATGATTCATGATTCATGATTCATGATTCATGATTCATGATTCAATTCATGATTCATGATTCATGATTCATGATTCAATTCATGATTCATGATTCGATTCATGATTCTTGACTCATGATTCATGATTCGATTCATGATTCATGATTCATTATTCAATTCATGATTCATGATTCAATTCATGATTCAAGATTCATGATTCGATTCATGATTCATGATACAATTCATGATTCATGATTCATGATTCGATTTATGATTCATGATTCAATTCATGATTCATGATTCATGATTCAATTCATGATTCATGATTCATGATTCAATTCATGATTAATGATTCATGATTCATGATTCAATTCATGATTCATGATTCATGATTCAATTCATGATTCATGATTCATGATTCAATTCATGATTTATGATTCATGATTCAATTCATGATTCATGATTCATGATTCATGATTCATGATTCGATTCATGATTTATGATTTATGATTCAATTCATGATTCATGATTCATGATTCGATTTATGATTCTTGATTCATGATTCATGATTCGATTCATGATTCATGATTTATGATTCAATTCATGATTCATGATTCATGATTCATGATTCATGATTCAATACATGATTCATGATTCATGATTCAATTCATGATTCATGATTCATGATTCATGATTCAATTCATGATTCATGATTCATGATTCGATTTATGATTCATGATTCATGATTCATGATTCATGATTCATGATTCATGATTCAATTCATGATTCATGATTCATGATTCATGATTCAATTCATGATTCATGATTCGATTCATGATTCTTGACTCATGATTCATGATTCGATTCATGATTCATGATTCATTATTCAATTCATGATTCATGATTCAATTCATGATTCAAGATTCATGATTCGATTCATGATTCATGATACAATTCATGATTCATGATTCATGATTCGATTTATGATTCATGATTCAATTCATGATTCATGATTCATGATTCAATTCATGATTCATGATTCATGATTCGATTCATGATTCATGATTCATGATTCAATTCCTGATTCATTATTCATGATTCATGATTCGATTTATGATTCATGATTCATGATTCAATTCATGATTCATGATTCATGATTCAATTCATGATTCATGATTCAATTCATGATTCATTATTCATGATTCATGATTCGATTTATGATTCATGATTCATGATTCAATTCATGATTCATGATTCATGATTCAATTCATGATTCATGATTCATGATTCATGATTCATTATTCAATTCATGATTCATAATTCATAATTCAATTCATATTTCATGATTCATGATTCATGATTCGATTCATGATTCATGATTCATGATTCATGATTCATGATTCATGATTCAATTCATGATTCATGATTTATGATTCAATTCATGATTCATAATTTATGATTCATGATTCATGATTCATGATTCATGATTCATGATTCATGATTCAATTCATGATTCATGATTCATGATTCATGATTCATGATTCAATACATGATTCATGATTCATGATTTAATTCATGATTCATGATTCATGATTCATGATTTGATTCATGATTCATGATTTGATTTATGATTCATGATGCATGATTCATGATTCATGATTCATGATTCAATTCATGATTAATGATTCATGATTCAATTCATAAATCATGATTCATGATTCATGATTCAATTCATGATTCATGATTCATGATTCGATTTATGATTCATGATTCATGATTCATGATTCATGATTCATGATTCAATTCATGATTCATGATTCATGATTCATGATTCAATTCATGATTCATGATTCGATTCATGATTCATGATTCATTATTCAATTCATGATTCATTATTCATGATTCATGATTCGATTTATTATTCATGATTCATGATTCAATTCATGATTCATGATTCATGATTCAATTCATGATTCATGATTCATGATTCATGATTCAATTCATGATTCATGATTCATGACTCATGATTCGATTCATGATTCATGATTCATGATTCAATTCATGATTCATGATACATGATTCATGATTCATGATTCAATTCATGATTCATGATTTATGATTCGATTCATGATTCATGATTCGATTCATGATTCTTGATTCATGATTCATGATTCAATTCATGATTCAATTCATGATTCATGATTCATGACTCATGATTCGATTCATGATTCATGATTCATGATTCAATTCATGATTCATGATTCATGATTCAATTCATGATTCATGATTCATGACTCATGATTCGATTCATGATTCATGATTCATGATTCAATTCATGATTCATGATTCATGATTCAATTCATGATTCATGATTCAATTCATGATTCATGATTCAATTCATGATTCATGATTCAATTCATAATTCATAATTCAAGATTCATGATTCATGATTCAATTCATGATTCATGATTCATGATTCAATTCATGATTCATGATTCATGATTCAATTCATGATTCATGATTCATGATTCATGATTCATGATTCAATTCATGATTCATGATTCATGATTCAATTCATGATTCATGATTCATGATTCAATTCATGATTCATGATTCATGATTCAATTCATGATTCATGATTCATGATTCATGATTCGATTCATGATTCTTGACTCATGATTCATGATTCGATTCATGATTCATGATTCATTATTCAATTCATGATTCAAGATTCATGATTCGATTCATGATTCATGATACAATTCATGATTCATGATTCATGATTCGATTCATGATTCAATTCATGATTCATGATTCGATTCATGGTTCATGATTCAACTCTTGATTCATGATTCATAATTTAATTCATGATTCAATTCAAGATTCATGACTCATGATTCAATTCATGATTCATGATTCATGATTCAATTCTTGATTCATGATTCATAATTTAATTCATGATTCAATTCAAGATTCATGACTCATGATTCAATTCATGATTCATGATTCATGATTCAATTCATGATTCATGTTTCAATTTATGATTCATGATTCATGATTCAATTCATGATTCATGATTCGATTCATGATTCAATTCATGATTCATGATTCATAATTCAATTCATGATTCATGATTCATGATTCAATTCATGATTCATGATTCATGATTCATGATTCAATTCATGATTCATGATTCATGATTCAATTCATGATTCATGATTCATGATTCATGATTCAATTCATGATTTATGATTCATGATTCAATTCATGATTCATGATTCATGATTCATGATTCATGATTCGATTCATGATTTATGATTTATGATTCAATTCATGATTCATGATTCATGATTCGATTCATGATTCATGATTTGATTTATGATTCTTGATTCATGATTCATGATTCGATTCATGATTCATGATTTATGATTCAATTCATGATTCATGATTCATGATTCAATACATGATTCATGATTCATGATTCAATTCAGGATTCATGATTCATGATTCGATTCATGATTCATGATTTGATTTATGATTCATGATGCATGATTCATGATTCATGATTCATGATTCATGATTCATGATTCATGATTCATGATTCAATTCATGATTCATGATTCATGATTCAATTCATAATTCATGATTCATGATTCATGATTCAATTCATGATTCATGATTCATGATTCGATTTATGATTCATGATTCATGATTCATGATTCATGATTCATGATTCAATTCATGATTCATGATTCATGATTCATGATTCAATTCATGATTCATGATTCATGATTCATGATTCAATTCATGATTCATGATTCGATTCATGATTCTTGACTCATGATTCATGATTCGATTCATGATTCATGATTCAATTCATGATTCATGATTCAATTCATGATTCAAGATTCATGATTCGATTCATGATTCATGATACAATTCATGATTCATGATTCATGATTCGATTTATGATTCATGATTCAATTCATGATTCATGATTCGATTCATGATTCATGATACAATTCATGATTCATGATTCATGATTCGATTTATGATTCATGATTCAATTCATGATTCATGATTCATGATTCGATTCATGATTCATAATTCATGATTCAATTCATGATTCATTATTTATGATTCATGATTCGATTTATGATTCATGATTCATGATTCAATTCATGATTCATGATTCATGATTCATGATTCAATTCATGATTCATGATTCATGATTCATGATTCATTATTCAATTCATGATTCATAATTCATAATTCAATTCATGATTCATGATTCATGATTCATGATTCAATTCATGATTCATGATTCATGATTCATGATTCATGATTCAATTCATGATTCATGATTTATGATTCAATTCATGATTCATGATTTATGATTCATGATTCATGATTCATGATTCATGATTCATGATTCAATTCATGATTCATGATTCATGATTCATGATTCATGATTCAATACATGATTCATGATTCATGATTCAATTCATGATTCATGATTCATGATTCATGATTCGATTGTTGATTCATGATTTGATTTATGATTCATGATGCATGATTCATGATTCATGATTCATGATTCAATTCATGATTAATGATTCATGATTCAATTCATAATTCATGATTCATGATTCGATTTATGATTCATGATTCATGATTCAATTCATGATTCATGATTCATGATTCATGATTCAATTCATGATTCATGATTCGATTCATGATTCTTGACTCATGATTCATGATTCGATTCATGATTCATGATTCATTATTCAATTCATGATTCATGATTCGATTTATGATTCATGATTCATGATTCAATTCATGATTCATGATTCATGATTCAATTCATGATTCATGATTCATGATTCATGATTCATTATTCAATTCATGATTCATAATTCATAATTCAATTCATAATTCATGATTCATGATTCGATTCATGATTCATGATTCATGATTCATGATTCATGATTCATGATTCAATTCATGATTCATGATTTATGATTCAATTCATGATTCATAATTTATGATTCATGATTCATGATTCATGATTCATGATTCATGATTCAATTCATGATTCATGATTTATGATTCAATTCATGATTCATGATTTATGATTCATGATTCATGATTCATGATTCATGATTCATGATTCATGATTCAATTCATGATTCATGATTCATGATTCATGATTCATGATTCAATACATGATTCATGATTCATGATTCAATTCATGATTCATGATTCATGATTCATGATTCGATTCATGATTCATGATTTGATTTATGATTCATGATGCATGATTCATGATTCATGATTCAATTCATGATTAATGATTCATGATTCAATTCATAAATCATGATTCATGATTCATGATTCAATTCATGATTCATGATTCATGATTCGATTTATGATTCATGATTCATGATTCATGATTCAATTCATGATTCATGATTCATGATTCAATTCATGATTCATGATTCATGATTCAATTCATGATTCATGATTCATGATTCAATTCATGATTTATGATTCATGATTCAATTCATGATTCATGATTCATGATTCATGATTCATGATTCGATTCATGATTTATGATTTATGATTCAATTCATGATTCATGATTCATGATTCGATTCATGATTCATGATTCGATTTATGATTCTTGATTCATGATTCATGATTCGATTCATGATTCATGATTTATGATTCAATTCATGATTCATGATTCATGATTCAATACATGATTCATGATTCATGATTCAATTCATGATTCATGATTCGATTCATGATTCATGATTCGATTTATGATTCATGATGCATGATTCATGATTCATGATTCATGATTCATGATTCATGATTCAATTCATGATTCATGATTCATGATTCAATTCATAATTCATGATTCATGATTCATGATTCAATTCATGATTCATGATTCGATTTATGATTCATGATTCATGATTCATGATTCATGATTCATGATTCATGATTCAATTCATGATTCTTGACTCATGATTCATGATTCGATTCATGATTCATGATTCATGATTCAATTCATGATTCATGATTCAATTCATGATTCAAGATTCATGATTCGATTCATGATTCATGATACAATTCATGATTCATGATTCATGATTCGATTTATGATTCATGATTCAATTCATGATTCATGATTCGATTCATGATTCATGATACAATTCATGATTCATGATTCATGATTCGATTTATGATTCATGATTCAATTCATGATTCATGATTCATGATTCATGATTCGATTCATGATTCATGATTCATGATTCAATTCATCATTCATTATTTATGATTCGATTTATGATTCATGATTCAATTCATGATTCATGATTCATGATTCAATTCATGATTCATGATTCATGATTCATGATTCAATTCATGATTCATGATTCGATTCATGATTCTTGACTCATGATTCATGATTCGATTCATGATTCATGATTCATGATTCAATTCATGATTCATGATTCAATTCATGATTCAAGATTCATGATTTGATTCATGATTCATGATACAATTCATGATTCATGATTCATGATTCGATTTATGATTCATGATTCAATTCATGATTCATGATTCGATTCATGATTCATGATACAATTCATGATTCATGATTCATGATTCGATTTATGATTCATGATTCAATTCATGATTCATGATTCATGATTCAATTCATGATTCATTATTTATGATTCATGATTCGATTTATGATTCATGATTCATGATTCAATTCATGATTCATGATTCATGATTCATGATTCAATTCATGATTCATGATTCATGATTCATGATTCATTATTCAATTCATGATTCATAATTCATAATTCAATTCATGATTCATGATTCATGATTCATGATTCAATTCATGATTCATGATTCATGATTCATGATTCATGATTCAATTCATGATTCATGATTTATGATTCAATTCATGATTCATGATTTATGATTCATGATTCATGATTCATGATTCATGATTCATGATTCAATTCATGATTCATGATTCATGATTCATGATTCAATACATGATTCATGATTCATGATTCAATTCATGATTCATGATTCATGATTCATGATTCGATTCATGATTCATGATTTGATTTATGATTCATGATGCATGATTCATGATTCATGATTCATGATTCAATTCATGATTAATGATTCATGATTCAATTCATAATTCATGATTCATGATTCGATTTATGATTCATGATTCATGATTCATGATTCAATTCATGATTCATGATTCATGATTCATGATTCAATTCATGATTCATGATTCGATTCATGATTCTTGACTCATGATTCATGATTCGATTCATGATTCATGATTCATTATTCAATTCATGATTCATGATTCGATTTATGATTCATGATTCAATTCATGATTCATGATTCAATTCATGATTCATAATTCATAATTTAATTCATAATTCATGATTCATGATTCGATTCATGATTCATGATTCATGATTCATGATTCATGATTCATGATTCAATTCATGATTCATGATTTATGATTCAATTCATGATTCATGATTTATGATTCATGATTCATGATTCATGATTCATGATTCATGATTCAATTCATGATTCATGATTCATGATTCATGATTCATGATTCATGATTCATGATTCATGATTCAATACATGATTCATGATTCATGATTCAATTCATGATTCATGATTCATGATTCGATTCATGATTCATGATTTGATTTATGATTCATGATGCATGATTCATGATTCATGATTCATGATTCAATTCATGATTAATGATTCATGATTCAATTCATAAATCATGATTCATGATTCATGATTCAATTCATGATTCATGATTCATGATTCGATTTATGATTCATGATTCATGATTCATGATTCATGATTCATGATTCGATTCATGATTCATGATTCATTATTCAATTCATGATTCATTATTCATGATTCATGATTCGATTTATTATTCATGATTCATGCTTCATGATTCAATTCATGATTCATGATTCATGATTCAATTCATGATTCATGATTCATGATTCATGATTCAATTCATGATTCATGATTCATGACTCATGATTCGATTCATGATTCATGATTCATGATTCAATTCATGATTCATGATACATGATTCATGATTCATGATTCAATTCATGATTCATGATTTATGATTCGATTCATGACTCATGATTCGATTCATGATTCATGATTCATGATTCATGATTCAATTCATGATTCAATTCATGATTCATGATTCATGACTCATGATTCGATTCATGATTCATGATTCATGATTCAATTCATGATTCATGATTCATGATTCATGATTCATGATTCAATTCATGATTCATGATTTATGATTCGATTCATGATTCATGATTCGATTCATGATTCTTGATTCATGATTAATGATTCAATTCATGATTCAATTCATGATTCATTATTTGATTCATGATTCATGATTCATGATTCAATTCATGATTCATGATTCATGATTCAATTCATGATTCATGATTCAATTCATGATTCATGATTCATGATTCATGATTCAATTCATGATTCATGATTCATGATTCAATTCATGATTCATGATTCATGATTCAATTCATGATTCATTAATTCATGATTCATGATTCGATTCATGATTCTTGACTCATGATTTATGATTCGATTCATGATTCATGATTCATTATTCAATTCATGATTCATGATTCATGATTCAATTCATGATTCAAGATTCATGATTCGATTCATGATTCATGATACAATTCATGATTCATGATTCATGATTCGATTCATGATTCAATTCATGATTCATGATTCGATTCATGGTTCATGATTCAATTCTTAATTCATGATTCATAATTTAATTCATGATTCAATTCAAGATTCATGACTCATGATTCAATTCATGATTCATGATTCATGATTCAATTCTTGATTCATGATTCATAATTTAATTCATGATTCAATTCAAGATTCATGACTCATGATTCAATTCATGATTCATGATTCATGATTCAATTCATGATTCATGTTTCAATTTATGATTCATGATTCATGATTCAATTCATGATTCATGATTCGATTCATGATTCAATTCATGATTCATGATTCATAATTCAATTCATGATTCATGATTCATGATTCATGATTCAATTCATGATTCATGATTCATGATTCAATTCATGATTCATGATTCATGATTCAATTCATGATTCATGATTCATGATTCAATTCATGATTCATGATTCATGATTCATGATTCAATTCATGATTTATGATTCATGATTCAATTCATGATTCATGATTCATGATTCATGATTCGATTCATGATTTCTGATTTATGATTCAATTCATGATTCATGATTCATGATTCGATTCATGATTCATGATTCGATTTATGATTCTTGATTCATGATTCATGATTCGATTCATGATTCATGATTTATGATTCAATTCATGATTCATGATTCATGATTCAATACATGATTCATGATAAATGATTCAATTCATGATTCATGATTCATGATTTGATTCATGATTCATGATTTGATTTATGATTCATGATGCATGATTCATGATTCATGATTCATGATTCATGATTCATGATTCAATTCATGATTCATGATTCATGATTCAATTCATAATTCATGATTCATGATTCATGATTCAATTCATGATTCATGATTCATGATTCGATTTATGATTCATGATTCATGATTCATGATTCATGATTCAATTCATGATTCATGATTCATGATTCATGATTCAATTCATGATTCATGATTTGATTCATGATTCTTGACTCATGATTCATGATTCGATTCATGATTCATGATTCATTATTCAATTCATGATTCATGATTCAATTCATGATTCAAGATTCATGATTCGATTCATGATTCATGATTCAATTCATGATTCATTATTCATGATTCATGATTCGATTTATGATTCATGATTCATGATTCAATTCATGATTCATGATTCATGATTCATGATTCAATTCATGATTCAAGATTCATGATTCATGATTCATTATTCAATTCATGATTCATAATTCATAATTCAATTCATGATTCATGATTCATGATTCATTATTCAATTCATGATTCATAATTCATAATTCAATTCATGATTCATGATTCATGATTTATGATTCAATTCATGATTCATGATTTATGATTCATGATTCATGATTCATGATTCATGATTCAATTCATGATTCATGATTCATGATTCATGATTCATGATTCAATACATGATTCATGATTCATGATTCAATTCATGATTCATGATTCATGATTCGATTCATGATTCATGATTTGATGTATGATTCAATACATGATTCATGATTCATGATTCAATTCATGATTCATGATTCATGATTCATGATTCGATTCATGATTCATGATTTGATGTATGATTCATGATGCATGATTCATGATTCATGATTCATGATTCAATTCATGATTAATGATTCATGATTCAATTCATAATTCATGATTCATGATTCGATTTATGATTCATGATTCATGATTCATGATTCAATTCATGATTCATGATTCATGATTCAATTCATGATTCATGATTCGATTCATGATTCTTGACTCATGATTCATGATTCGATTCATGATTCATGATTCATTATTCAATTCATGATTCATGATTCAATTCATGATTCAAGATTCATGATTCGATTCATGATTCATGATACAATTCATGATTCATGATTCATGATTCGATTTATGATTCATGATTCAATTCATGATTCATGATTCATGATTCGATTCATGATTCATGATTCATTATTCAATTCAAGATTCATTATTCATGATTCATGATTCGATTTATGATTCATGATTCATGATTCATGATTCATGATTCATGATTCAATTCATTATTCATGATTCATGATTCAATTCATAATTCATGATTCATGATTCAATTCATGATTTATGATTCGATTCATGATTTTGACTCATGATTCATGATTCGATTCATGATTCATGATTCATGATTCGATTTATGATTCATGATTCATGATTCATGATACATGATTCAATTCATGATTCATGATTCATGATTCATGATTCATGATTCATGATTCATGATTCATGATTCAATTCATGATTCATGATTCATGATTCAATTCATGATTTATGATTCGATTCATGATTCTTGACTCATGATTCATGATTCGATTCATGATTCATGATTCATGATTTGATTCATGATTCATGATACAATTCATGATTCATGATTCATGATTCAATTTATGATTCATGATTCAATTCATGATTCACGATTCATGATTCATGATTCGATTCATGATTCATGATTCATGATTCATGATTCAATTCATGATTCATGATTCATGATTCAATTCATGATTCATGATTCAAGATTCATGATTCATGATTCAATTCATGATTCATGATTCAATTCATGATTCGAATCCTGATTAAACTCATGATTCATGATTCGATTTATGATTCATGATTCATGATTCATGATTAATGATTCATGATTCGATTCATGATTCATGATTCAATTCATGATTCATGATTCATGATTCAATTCATGATTCATGATTCATGATTCGATTCATGATTCATGATTTGATTTATGATTCATGATGCATGATTCAATTCATGATTCATGATTCATGATTCAATTCATAATTCATGATTCATGATTTATGATTCAATTCATGATTCATGATTCATGATTCGATTTATGATTCATGATTCATGATTCATGATTCATGATTCATGATTCAATTCATGATTCATGATTCATGATTCAATTCATGATTTATGATTCGATTCATGATTCTTGACTCATGATTCATGATTCGATTCATGATTCATGATTCATTATTCAATTCATTATTGATGATTCAATTCATGATTCAAGATTCATGATTCGATTCATGATTCATGATACAATTCATGATTCATGATTCAATTTATGATTCATGATTCAATTCATGATTCATGATTCATGAATAATGATTCATGATTCACGATTCATGATTCATGATTCGATTCATGATTCATGATTCATGATTCAATTCATGATTCATGATTCATGATTCAATTCATGATTCATGATTCATGATTCATGATTCAATTCATGATTCATGATTCATGATTCATGATTCAATTCATGATTCATGATTCAATTCATGATTCATGATTCAAGCTTCATGATTCATGATTCAATTCATGATTCATGATTCAATTCATGATTCGAATCGTTATTCAACTCATATTTCATGATTCGATTTATGATTCATGATTCATGATTCATGATTCATGATTCAATTCATGATTCATGATTCATGATTCGATTCATGATTCATGATTTATGATTCAATTCATGATTCATGATTCATGATTCGATTCATGATTCATGATTCAATTCATGAGTCAATTTATGATTGAAGATTCATGATTCGATTCATGATTCATGATACAATTCATGATTCATGATTCATGATTCATGATTCATGATTCATGATTCATGATTCGATTTATGATTCAATTCATGATTCATGATTCGATTCATGATTCATGATTCAATTCATGATTCATGATTCATGATTCATGATTCGATTCATGATTCGATTCATGATTCATGATTCAATTCATGATTCAAGATTAATGATTCGATTCATGATTCATGATACAATTCATGATTCATGATTCATGATTCATGATTCGATTTATGATTCAATTCATGATTCATGATACAATTCATGATTCATGATTCATGATTCATGATTCATGATTCGATTTATGATTCAATTCATGATTCATGATTCGATTCATGATTCATGATTCAATTCATGATTCATGATTCATGATTCATGATTCATGATTCGATTCATGATTCGATTCATGATTCATGATTCAATTCATGATTCATGATTCATGATTCATGATTCATGATTCATAATTCATGATTCATGATTCATGATTTGATTCATGATTCAATTCATGATTCAAGATTCATGATTCGATTCATGATTCATGATACAATTCATGATTCATGATTCATGATTCATGATTCATGATTCGATTTATGATTCAATTCATGATTCATGATTCAATTCATGATTCATGATTCATGATTCATGATTCAATTCATGATTCATGATTCATGATTCAATTCATAATTCATGATTCATGATTCATGTTTCATGATTCATGATTCGATTCATGATTCATGATTCATGATTCGATTTATGATTCATGATTCATGATTCATGATTCATGATTCATGATTTATGATTCAATTCATGATTCATGATTCATGATTCAATTCATGATTCATGATTCACGATTCATGATTCATGATTCATGATTCGATTCATGATTCATGATTCATGATTCATGATTCAATTCATGATTCATTATTCATGATTCGATTCATGATTTATGATTCGATTTAAGATTCATAATTCATGAATTATGATTCATGATTCATGATTTATGATTTAATTCATGATTCATGATTCATGATTCAATTCATGATTCATGATTCATGATTCATGATTCATGATTCATGATTCATGATTCGATTCATGATTCATGATTCGATTCATGATTCTTGATTCATGATTCATGATTCAATTCATGATTCATGATTCATGATTCAATTCATGATTCATGATTCATGATTCATGATTCATGATTCAATTCATGATTCATGATTCGATTCATGATTCACGATTCATGATTCATGATTCAATTCATGATTCATGATTCAAGATTCATGATTCCTGATTCAATTCATGATTCATGATTCAATTCATGATTCGAATCCTGATTAAACTCATGATTCATGATTCGATTTATGATTCATGATTCATGATTCATGATTCATGATTCATGATTCGATTCATGATTCATGATTCATGATTCAATTCATGATTCATGATTCATGATTCACTTCATGATTCATGATTCATGATTCATGATTCGATTCATGATTCATGATTTGATTTATGATTCATGATTCATGATTCATGATTCACGATTCATGATTCAATTCATGATTCATGATTCATGATTCAATTCATAATTCATGATTCATGATTCATGATTCAATTCATGATTCATGATTCATGATTCAATTTATGATTCATGATTCATGATTCATGATTCATGATTCATGATTCAATTCATGATTCATGATTCATGATTCATGATTCAATTCATGATTTATGATTCGATTCATGATTCATGATTCATGATTCATGATTCAATTCATGATTCATGATTCAATTCATGATTCAAGATTCATGATTCGATTCATGATACAATTCATGATTCATGATTCATGATTCATGATTCATGATTCAATTCATGATTCATGATTCATGATTCATGATTCATGATTCACGATTCATGATTCATGATTCGATTCATGATTCATGATTCATGATTCATGATTCAATTCATGATTCATGATTCATGATTCAATTCATGATTCATGATTCACGATTCATGATTCATGATTCGATTCATGATTCATGATTCATGATTCATGATTCATGATTCGATTCATGATTCATGATTCATGATTCAATTCATGATTCATGATTCATGATTCATGATTCATGATTCAATTCATGATTCATGATTCGATTCATGATTCATGATTCATGATTCATGATTCATGATTCATGATTCAATTCATGATTCATGATTCAATTCATGATTCATGATTCAAGATTCATGATTCATGATTCAATTCATGATTCATGATTCAATTCATGATTCGAATCCTGATTAAACTCATGATTCATGATTCGATTTATGATTCATGATTCATGATTCATGATTCATGATTCGATTCATGATTCGATTCATGATTCATGATTCATGATTCATGATTCAATTCATGATTCATGATTTGATTTATGATTCATGATGCATGATTCTTGATTCATGATTCATGATTCATGATTTAATTCATGATTCATGATTCATGATTCAATTCATAATTCATGATTCATGATTCATGATTCAATTCATGATTCATGATTCATGATTCGATTTATGATTCATGATTCATGATTCATGATTCATGATTCATGATTCATGATTCAATTCATGATTCATGATTCATGATTCATGATTCAATTCATGATTTATGATTCGATTCATGATTCTTGATTCATGATTCATGATTCAATTCATGATTTATGATTCATTATTCAATTCATGATTCATGATTCAATTCATGATTCAAGATTCATGATTCGATTCATGATTCATGATTCGATTTATGATTCATGATTCAATTCATGATTCATGATTCATGAATAATGATTCATGAATAATGATTCATGATTCACGATTCATGATTCATGATTCGATTCATGATTCATGATTCATGATTCATGATTCAATTCATGATTCATGATTCATGATTCAATTCATGATTCATGATTCACGATTCATGATTCATGATTCGATTCATGATTCATGATTTATGATTCATGATTCAATTCATGATTCATGATTCAATTCATGATTCATGATTCAAGCTTCATGATTCATGATTCAATTCATGATTCATGATTCAATTCATGATTCGAATCGTGATTCAACTCATATTTCATGATTCGATTTATGATTCATGATTCATGATTCATGATTCATGATTCAATTCATGATTCATGATTCATGATTCGATTCATGATTCATGATTTATGATTCAATTCATGATTCATGATTCATGATTCGATTCATGATTCATGATTCGATTCATGATTCAATTTATGATTGAAGATTCATGATTCGATTCATGATTCATGATACAATTCATGATTCATGATTCATGATTCATGATTCGATTTATGATTCAATTCATGATTCATGATTCGATTCATGATTCATGATTCAATTCATGATTCATGATTCATGATTCGATTCATGATTCATGATTCATGATTCATGATTCATGATTCATGATTCAATTCATGATTCATGATTCATGATTCATGATTCAATTCATGATTTATGATTCGATTCATGATTCTTGACTCATGATTCATGATTTGATTCATGATTCATGATTCATTATTCAATTCATGATTCATGATTCAATTCATGATTCAAGATTCATGATTCGATTCATGATTCATGATACAATTCATGATTCATGATTCATGATTCATGATTCATGATTCAATTCATGATTCATGATTCATGATTCATGATTCATGATTCATGATTCATGATTCATGATTCAATTCATGATTCATGATTCAATTCATGATTCACGATTCATGATTCATGATTCATGATTCATGATTCATGATTCATGATTCATGATTCAATTCATGATTCATGATTCAATTCATGATTAATGATTCAAGATTCATGATTCATGATTCAATTCATGATTCATGATTCAATCCATGATTCGAATCGTGATTCAACTCATATTTCATGATTCGATTTATGATTCATGATTCATGATTCATGATTCAATTCATGATTCATGATTCGATTCATGATTCATGATTTATGATTCAATTCATGATTCATGATTCATGATTCGATTCATGATTCATGATTCGATTCATGATTTATGATTCAATTTATGATTGAAGATTCATGATTCGATTCATGATTCATGATACAATTCATGATTCATGATTCATGATTCGATTCATGATTCAATTCATGATTCATGATTCGATTCATGATTCATGATTCAATTCATGATTCATGATTCATGATTCAATATTTCAATTCATGATTCATGATTAGATTCATGATTCATGATTCATGATTCAATTCATGATTCACGATTCATGATTCAATTCATGATTCATGATTCATGATTCATGATTCGATTCATGATTTATGATTCATGATTCGATTTATGATTCATGATTCATGATTCATGATTCATGATTCAATTCATGATTCATAATTCATGATTCAATTCATGATTCATGATTCATGATTCATGATTCATGATTCAATTCATGATTCATGATTCATGATTCAATTCATAATTCATGATTCATGATTCATGATTCAATTCATGATTCATAATTCATGATTCAATTCATGATTCATGATTCATGATTCATGATTCAATTCATGATTCATGATTCATGATTCAATTCATAATTCATGATTCATGATTCATGATTCAATTCTTGATTCATGATTCATGATTCATAATTCATGATTCATGATTCATGATTCATGATTCGATTTATGATTCATGATTCATGATTCATGATTCAATTCATGATTCATGATTCATGATTCGATTTAAGATTCATAATTCATGATTCATGATTCATGATTCGATTTAAGATTCATAATTTATGATTCATGATTCATGATTCAATTCATGATTCATGATTCATGATTCAATTCATGATTCATGATTCATGATTCATGATTCATGATTCGATTTAAGATTCATAATTTATGATTCATGATTCATGATTCAATTCATGATTCATGATTCATGATTCAATTCATGATTCATGATTCATGATTCATGATTCATGATTCATGATTCATGATTCAATTCATGATTCATGATTCATGATTCGATTCATGATTCATGATTCGATTCATGATTCATGATTCATTATTCAATTCATGATTCATGATTCATGATTCAAGATTCATGATTCATGATTCAATTCATGATTCATGATTCAATTCATGATTCGAATCGTGATTCAACTCATATTTCATGATTCGATTTATGATTCATAATTCATGATTCATGATTCATGATTCAATTCATGATTCATGATTCAATTCATGATTCATGATTTATGATTCAATTCATGATTCATGATTCATGATTCATGATTCGATTCATGATTCATGATTCGATTTATGATTCATGATGCATGATTTATGATTCATGATTCATGATTCATGATTCAATTCATGATTCATGATTCATGATTCAATTCATGATTCATGATTTATGATTCGATTTAAGATTCATAATTCATGATTCATGATTCATGATTCGATTTAAGATTCATAATTTATGATTCATGATTCATGATTCAATTCATGATTCATGATTCATGATTCAATTCATGATTCATGATTCATGATTCATGATTCATGATTCATGATTCATGATTCAATTCATGATTCATGATTCATGATTCGATTCATGATTCATGATTCGATTCATGATTCTTGATTCATGATTCATGATTCGATTTATGATTCATAATTCATGATTCATGATTCATGATTCAATTCATGATTCATGATTCATGATTCAATTCATGATTCATGATTCATGATTCAATTCATGATTCATGATTTATGATTCAATTCATGATTCATGATTCATGATTCATGATTCGATTCATGATTCATTATTCGATTTATGATTCATGATGCATGATTCATGATTCATGATTCATGATTCATGATTCAATTCATGATTCATGATTCATGATTCAATTCATGATTCATGATTTATGATTCAATTCATGATTCATGATTCATAATTCATGATTCGATTCATGATTCATGATTCGATTTATGATTCATGATGCATGATTCATGATTCATGATTCATGATTCATGATTCAATTCATGATTCATGATTCATGATTCAATTCATAATTCATGATTCATGATTCATGATTTAATTCATGATTCATGATTCATGATTCGATTCATGATTCATGATTCATGATTCGATTTATGATTCATGATTCATGATTCATGATTCATGATTCATGATTCAATTCATGATTCATGATTTATGATTCAATTCATGATTCATGATTCATGATTCATGATTCATGATTTATGATTCAATTCATGATTCATGATTCATGATTCATGATTCATGATTCATGATTCATGATTCGATTCATGATTCAATTCATGATTCAAAATTACATTCATGATTCTTGATTCATGATTTATGATTCGATTCATGATTCATGATTCAATTCATGATTCATGATTTATGATTCATGATTCAATTCATGATTCATGATTCATGATTCAATTCATGATTCATGATTCAATTCATGATTCTTGACTCATGATTCATGATTCGATTCATGATTCATGATTCATTATTAAATTCATGATTCATGATTCAATTCATGATTCAAGATTCATGATTCGATTCATGATTCATGATACAATTCATGATTCATGATTCATGATTCAAGATTCATGATTCATGATTCAATTCATGATTCATGATTCAATTCATGATTCGAATCGTGATTCAACTCATATTTCATGATTCGATTTATGATTCATAATTCATGATTCATGATTCATGATTCAATTCATAATTCATGATTCATGATTCAATTCATGATTCATGATTTATGATTCAATTCATGATTCATGA
>NW_027446966.1:0-40403 GCF_038048845.1 Mixophyes fleayi | reverse complement strand
TATTGAATTATAAATTGAATCATGAATCATGAATCATGAATCATAAATTGAATCATGAATCATGAATTGAATCATGAATCATGAATCGAATCATGAATCATGAAACATGAATCGAAGCATGAATGATGAATCAAGAATCATGAATCGAATCATAAATCATGAATTGAATATGGAATCATGAATCCTGAATTGAATCATGAATCATGAATCATGAATCATGAATTGAATCATGAATCATGAATTGAAACATGAATCATGAATCATGAATTGAATCATGAATTGAATCATGAATCATGAATCATGAATCATAAATTGAATCATGAATCATGAATTGAATCATGAATCATGAATCATGAATCATAAATTGAATCATGAATCATGAATTATGAATCATGAATTGAATCATGAATCATGAATCATGAATTGAATTATAAATTGAATCATGAATCATGAATCATGAATCATAAATTGAATCATGAATCATGAATTGAATCATGAATTGAATCATGAATCATGAATCATGAAGAATGAATAATGAATTGAATCATGAATCATGAATCATGAATCGAATCATGAATCATGAATTATGAATCATGAATTGATTCATAAATCATGAATCATAATTTGAATCATGAATCAGGAATCATGAATTGAATCATGAATCATGAATTGAATCATGAATCATGAATCATGAAGAATGAATAATGAATTGAATCATGAATCATGAATCATGAATCGAATCATGAATCATGAATTATGAATCATGAATTGATTCATAAATCATGAATCATAATTTGAATCATGAATCATGAATCATGAATTGAATCATGAATCATGAATCGAATCATGAATCATGAAACATGAATCATAAATCATGAATCATGAATTGAATCATGAATCTAATCATGAATCATGAATTGAATCATGAATCATGAATCATGAATTGAATCATGAATCGAATCATGAATCAAGAATTATGAATCGAATCATGAATCATGAATTGAATCATGAATCATGAATCATGAATTGAATCATGAATTGAATCATAAATCATGAATCATGAAGTGAATCATGAATCATGAATCATATATTGAATCATGAATCATGAATTATGAATCATGAATTGAATCATGAATAATGAATCATGAATCGATTCATGAATCATGAATTGAATCATGAATCATGAATCGAATCATGAATCATGAATTGAATCATGAATCATGAATTGAATCATGAATCATGAATCATGAATTGAATCATGAATCATGAATCAGGAATCATGAACTGAATCATAAATAAGGAATCATGAATCGAATCATGAATCATGAATCATGAATTGAATCATGAATCATGAATTGAATCATGAATCATGAATCATGAATCATGAATTGAATCATGAATCATGAATCATGAATAATGAATTGAATCATGAATCATGAATCATGAATCGAATCATGAATCATGAATCGAATCATGAATCATGAATTATGAATCATGAATCATGAATTGAATCATGAATCATGAATCATGAATTGAATCATGAATCATGAATCGAATCATGAATCATGAAACATGAATCAAATCATGAATCATGAATCATGAATCATGAATTGAATCATGAATCATGAATTGAAACATGAATCATGAATCATGAATTCAATCATGAATTGAATCATGAATAATGAATCATGAATCGATTCATGAATCATAAATCATGAATCATGAATAATGAATCATGAATTGAATCATGAATCATGAATCATGAATTGAATCATGAATCATGAATTGAATCATGAATCATGAATCATGAATCAAATCATGAATCATGAATTGAATCATGAATCATGAATTGAATCATGAATCGAATCATGAATCATGAATCATGAATTGAATAATGAATCATGAATCATGAATCATGAATTGAATCATGAATCATGAATCAGCAATCATGAACAGAATCATAAATCAGGAATCATGAATCGAATCATGAATCATGAATCATGAATTGAATCATGAATCATGAATCATAAATTGAATCATGAATCATGAATCATGAATCATGAATAATGAATTGAATCATGAATCATGAATCATGAATCGAATTATGAATCATGAATTATGAATCATGAATTGATTCATGAATCAGGAATCATGAATCATGAATTGAATCATGAATCATGAATCAAATCATGAATCATGAATCATGATTCATGAATTGAATCATGAATTGAATCATGAATCATGAATCATGAATCATAAAGTGAATCATGAATCATGAATTATGAATCATGAATTGAATCATGAATCATGAATCATGAATCATAAATTGAATCATGAATCATGAATTATGAATCATAAATTGAATCATGAATCATGAATCATAAATTGAATCATGAATCATGAATCGAATCATGAATCAAGAATCATGAATCAAATCATGAATCATGTATTGAATCATGAATCATGAATTGAATCACGAATCATGAATCATGAATTGAATCATAAATCAAGAATCATGAATCGAATCATGAATCATGAAACATGAATCAAATCATGAATCATGAATCATGAATCATGAATTGAATCATGAATCATAAATTGAAACATGAATCATGAATCGATTCATGAATCATGAATTGAATCATGAATAATGAATCATGAATCGATTCATGAATCATAAATCATGAATCATGAATCATGAATCATGAATTGAATCATGAATCATGAATTGAATCATGAATCATGAATCATGAATCAAATCATGAATCATGAATTGAATCATGAATCATGAATTGAATCATGAATCGAATCATGAATCATGAATCATGAATTGAATAATGAATCATGAATCATGAATCATGAATTGAATCATGAATCATAATTTGAATCATGAATCATGAATCAGCAATCATGAACAGAATCATAAATCAGGAATCATGAATCGAATCATGAATCATGAATTGAATCATGAATCATGAATTGAATCACTGAATCATGAATCATGAATCATGAATAATGAATTGAATCATGAATCATGAATTATGAATCATGAATTGATTCATGAATCAGGAATTATGAATCATGAATTGAATCATGAATCATGAATTGAATCATGAATCATGAATTATGAATCATGAATTGAATCATAAATCATGAATCATGAATCATAAATTGAATCATGAATCATGAATTATGAATCATGAATTGAATCATGAATCTGAATCATAAATTGAATCATGAATCATGAATCGAATCAAGAATCATGAATCACGAATCAAGAATCATGTATTGAATCATGAATCATGAATTGAATCACGAATCATGAATCATGAATTGAATCATAAATCAAGAATCATTAATCGAATCATGAATCACGAATCAAGAATCATTAATCGAATCTAATCATGAATCATGAATCATGAATTGAATCATGAATCGAATCATGAATTGAATCATGAATCATGAATCATGAATTGAATCATGAATCATGAATCGAATCATGAATCATGATGCATGAATCGAAGCATGAATTATAAATCAAGAATCATGAATCGAATCATAAATCATGAATTGAATCATGAATCATGAATCATAAATTGAATCATGAATCATGAATCATGAATCATGAATCATGAATCATGAATTGAATCATGAATCATGAATTGAAACATGAATCATGAATTGAATCATGAATCATGAATCATGAATTAAATCATGAATCATGGATCATGATTTGAATCATGAATTGAATCATGAATCATGAATCATGAATCATAAATTGAATCATGAATCATGAATTATGAATCATGAATTGAATCATGAATCATGAATCATGAATTGAATTATAAATTGAATCATGAATCATGAATCATGAATCATAAATTGAATCATGAATCATGAATCGAATCATGAATCAAGAATCATGAATCGAATCATGAATCATGTATTGAATCATGAATCATGAATCATAAATTGAATCATGAATCATGAATCATGAATCATGAATTGAATCATGAATCATGAATCGAATCATGAATTATGAATCATGAATCATGAATCATAAATTGAATCATGAATCATGAATTGAATCACGAATCATGAATCATGAATTGAATCATGAATCAAGAATCATTAATCGTATCATGAATCATGAATCATGAATTGAATCATGAATCAAGAATCATTAATCGAATCATGAATCATGAATCATGAATTGAATCATTAATCATGAATCATGAATTGAATCATGAATCATGAATCATAATTCGAATCATAAATCATGAATTGAATCAGGATTTGAATCATGAATTGAATCATGAATCATGAATCTTGAATCATGAATCATGAATTGAATCATAAATCATCAATTATGAATCATGAATTCAATCATGAATCATGAATCATGAATTGAATCATGAATGGAATCATGAATCATGAATCATGAATTGAATCATGGATCATGAATGGAATCATGAATCATGAATCAAATCATGAATCTTGAATCATGAATCATGAATCATGAATTGAATCATGAATCTTGAATCATGAATCATGAATCATGAATTGAATCATGAATCATGAATCATAAATCGAATCATAAATCATGAATTGAATCAGGATTCGAATCATGAATTGAATCATGAATCATGAATCTTGAATCATGAATTATGAATTGAATCATAAATCATGAATTATGAATCATGAATTCAATCATGAATCATGAATCATGAATTGAATCATGAATTGAATCATGAATCATGAATCATGAATTGAATCATGAATCATGAATCATGAATTGAATCATGGATCATGAATTGATACATGAATCATGAATCGAATCATGAATCATGAATTGAATCATGAATCATGAATCATGAATCATGAATAATTAATTGAATCATGAATCATGAATCATGAATCGAATCATGAATCATGAATTATGAATCATGAATTGATTCATGAATCAGGAATTATGAATCATGAATTGAATCATGAATCATGAATCATGAATTGAATCATGAATCATGAATCAAATCATGAATCATGAATCATGAATCATGAAATTGAATCATGAATCATGAATCATAAATTGAATCATGAATCATGAATCGAATCATGAATCAAGAATCATGAATCAAATCATGAATCACGAATCAAGAATCATTAATCGAATCATGAATCATGAATCATGAATTGAATCATGAATCGAATCATGAATTGAATCATGAATCATGAATCATGAATTGAATCATGAATCATGAATCGAATCATGAATCATGATGCATGAATCGAAGCATGAATTATAAATCAAGAATCATGAATCGAATCATAAATCATGAATTGAATCATGAATCATGAATCATAAATTGAATCATGAATCATGAATCATGAATCATGAATTGAATCATGAATCATGAATTGAGAACATGAATCATGAATTGAATCATGAATCATGAATCATGAATTAAATCATGAATCATGGATCATGATTTGAATCATGAATTTAATCATGAATCATGAATCATGAATCATAAATTGAATCATGAATCATGAATTATGAATCATGAATTGAATAATGAATCATGAATCATGAATTGAATTATAAATTGAATCATGAATCATGAATCATGAATCATAAATTGAATCATGAATCATGAATCGAATCATGAATCAAGAATCATGAATTGAATCATGAATCATGTATTGAATCATGAATCATGAATCATGACTTGAATCATGAATCATGAATCATGAATCATAAATTGAATCATGAATCATGAATCATGAATCATGAATTGAATCATGAATCATGAATCATGAATCGAATCATGAATTATGAATCATGAATCATAAATTGAATCATGAATCATGAATCGAATCATGAATCTAGAATCATGAATCAAATCATGAATCATATATTGAATCATGAATCATGAATCATGAATTGAATCACGAATCATGAATCATGAATTGAATCATGAATCAAGAATCATTAATCGTATCATGAATCATGAATCAAGAATCATTAATCGAATCATGAATCATGAATCATGAATTGAATCATGAATCATGATTCATGAATTGAATCATTAATCATGAATCATGAATTGAATCATGAATCATGAATCATAATTCGAATCATAAATCATGAATTGAATCAGGATTTGAATCATGAATTGAATCATGAATCATGAATCTTGAATCATGAATCATGAATTGAATCATAAATCATCAATTATGAATTATGAATTCAATCATGAATCATGAATCATGAATCATGAATTGAATCATGAATTCAATCATGAATCATGATTCATGAATTGAATCATGGATCATGAATGGAATCATGAATCATGAATTAAATCATGAATCTTGAATCATGAATCATGAATCATGAATTGAATCATGAATCATGAATCATGAATCATGAATTGAATCATGAATCATGAATCATAAATCGAATCATAAATCATGAATTGAATCAGGATTCGAATCATGAATTGAATCATGAATCATGAATCTTGAATCATGAATTATGAATTGAATCATAAATCATGAATTATGAATCATGAATTCAATCATGAATCATGAATCGTGAATTGAATCATGAATTGAATCATGAATCATGAATCATGAATTGAATCATGAATCATGAATCATGAATTGAATCATGGATCATGAATTGAATCATGAATCATGAATCGAATCATGAATCATGAATCGAATCATGAATTGAATCATGAATCATGAATTGAATCATGAATCATGAATTGAATCATGAATTGAATCATGAATCATGAATCATGAATTGAATCATGAATCATGAATCGTGAATTGAATCATGAATCATGAATTGAATCATGAATCATGAATCATGAATTGAATCATGAATTGAATCATGAATCATGAATCATGAATTGAATCATGAATCATGAATCGAATCATTAATCATGAAACATGAATCGAAGCATGAATAATGAATCAAGAATCATGAATCGAATCATAAATCATGAATTGAATCATGAATCATGAATCATGAATTGAATCATGAATCATGAATCATGAATCATGAATTGAATCATGAATCATGAGTCAGGAATCATGAACTGAATCATAAATCAGGAATCATGAATCGAATCATGAATCATGAATTGAATCATGAATCATGAATCATGAATCATGAATTGAATCATGAATCATGAATCATGAATAATAAATTGAATCATGAATCATGAATCATGAATCGAATCATGAATCATGAATTATGAATCATGAATCATGAATTGAATCATGAATCATGAATCATAAATTGAATCATGAATCATGAATCGAATCATGAATCAAGAATCATGAATCAAATCATGAATCACGAATCAAGAATCATTAATCGAATCATGAATCATGAATCATGAATTGAATCATGAATCGAATCATGAATTGAATCATGAATCATGAATCATGAATTGAATCATGAATCATGAATCGAATCATGAATCATGATGCATGAATCGAAGCATGAATTATAAATCAAGAATCATGAATCGAATCATAAATCATGAATTGAATCATGAATCATGAATCATAAATTGAATCATGAATCATGAATCATGAATCATGAATTGAATCATGAATCATGAATTAAAACATGAATCATGAATTGAATCATGAATCATGAATCATGAATTAAATCATGAATCATGGATCATGATTTGAATCATAAATTTAATCATGAATCATGAATCATGAATCATAAATTGAATCGTGAATTAAATCATGAATCATGGATCATGATTTGAATCATAAATTTAATCATGAATCATGAATCATGAATCATAAATTGAATCATGAATCATGAATTATGAATCATGAATTGAATCATGAATCATGAATCATGAATTGAATTATAAATTGAATCATGAATCATGAATCATGAATCATAAATTGAATCATGAATCATGAATCGAATCATGAATCAAGAATCATGAATTGAATCATGAATCATGTATTGAATCATGAATCATGAATCATGACTTGAATCATGAATCATGAATCATGAATCATAAATTGAATCATGAATCATGAATCATGAATCATGAATTGAATCATGAATCATGAATCATGAATCGAATCATGAATTATGAATCATGAATCATAAATTGAATCATGAATCATGAATCGAATCATGAATCTAGAATCATGAATCAAATCATGAATCATATATTGAATCATGAATCATGAATCATGTAATTGAATCACGAATCATGAATCATGAATTGAATCATGAATCAAGAATCATTAATCGTATCATGAATCATGAATCAAGAATCATTAATCGAATCATGAATCATGAATCATGAATTGAATCATGAATCATGATTCATGAATTGAATCATTCATCATGAATCATGAATTGAATCATGAATCATGAATCATAATTCGAATCATAAATCATGAATTGAATCATTCATCATGAATCATGAATTGAATCATGAATCATGAATCTTGAATCATGAATCATGAATTGAATCATAAATCATCAATTATGAATTATGAATTCAATCATGAATCATGAATCATGAATCATGAATTGAATCATGAATTCAATCATGAATCATGATTCATGAATTTTGGATCATGAATGGAATCATGAATCATGAATTAAATCATGAATCTTGAATCATGAATCATGAATCATGAATGAATCATGAATCATGAATCATGAATCATGAATTGAATCATGAATCATGAATCATAAATCGAATCATAAATCATGAATTGAATCAGGATTCGAATCATGAATTGAATCATGAATCATGAATCTTGAATCATGAATTATGAATTGAATCATAAATCATGAATTATGAATCATGAATTCAATCATGAATCATGAATCATGAATTGAATCATGAATTTGAATCATGAATCATGAATTGAATCATGAATCATGAATCATGAATTGAATCATGGATCATGAATTGAATCATGAATCATGAATCGAATCATGAAATCATGAATCGAATCATGAATTGAATCATGAATCATGAATTGAATCATGAATCATGAATCATGAATTGAATCATGAATTGAATCATGATCATGAATCATGAATTGAATCATGAATCATGAATCGTGAATTGAATCATGAAGCATGAATTGAATCATGAATCATGAATCATGAATTGAATCATGAATTGAATCATGAATCATGAATCGAATCATGAATCATGAAACATGAATCGAAGCATGAATAATGAATCAAGAATCATGAATCGAATCATAAATCATGAATTGAATCATGAATCATGAATCATGAATTGAATCATGAATCATGAATCATGAATCATGAATTGAATCACTGAATCATGAATCAGGAATCATGAACTGAATCATAAATCAGGAATCATGAATCGAATCATGAATCATGAATTGAATCATGAATCATGAATCATGAATCATGAATTGAATCATGAATCATGAATCATGAATAATAAATTGAATCATGAATCATGAATCATGAATCGAATCAAGAATCATGAATTATGAATCATGAATCATGAATTGAATCATGAATCATGAATCATGAATTGAATCATGAATCATGAATCGAATCATGAATCATGAAAACATGAATCAAATCATGAATCAAGAATCATGAATTGAAACATGAATCATGAATCATGTATTGAATCATGAATTGAATCATGAATAATGAATCATGAATCGAATCATGAATCATAAATCATGAATCATAAATAATGAATCATGAATTGAATCATGAATCATGAATCATGAATTGAATCATGAATCATGAATTGAAATCATGAATCATGAATCATGAATCATGAATCATGAATCGAATCATGAATCATGAATTGAATCATGAATCATGAATTGAATCATGAATCGAATCATGAATCATGAATCATGAATTGAATAATAAATCATGAATCATGAATCATGAATTGAATCATGAATCATGAATCGAATCATGAGAATTATGAATCGAATCATGAATTGAATCATAAATCGAATCATGAATTGAATCATGAATCATTACTCATGAATCATAAATTGAATCATGAATCATGAATCATGAATTGAATCATGAAATCATGAATTGAATCATGAATCATGAATCATGAATTGAATCATGAATCATGAATCGAATCATGAATCATGAAAACATGAATCAAATCATGAATCATGAATCATTAATTGAAACATGAATCATGAATCATGTATTGAATCATGAATTGAATCATGAATAATGAATCATGAATCGAATCATGAATCATAAATCATGAATCATAAATAATGAATCATGAATTGAATCATGAATCATGAATCATGAATTGAATCATGAATCATGAATTGAATCATGAATCATGAATCATGAATCATGAATCATGAATCGAATCATGAATCATGAATTGAATCATGAATCATGAATTGAAATCATGAATCGAATCATGAATCATGAATCATGAATTGAATAATAAATCATGAATCATGAATCATGAATTGAATCATGAATCATGAATCGAATCATGAATTATGAATCGAATCATGAATTGAATCATAAATCGAATCATGAATTGAATCATGAATCATTACTCATGAATCATAAATTGAATCATGAATCATGAATCATGAATTGAATCATGAATCATGAATTGAATCATGAATCATGAATCATGAATTGAATCATGAATTGAATCATGAATCATGAATCATGAATTGAATCATGAATCATGAATTGAAACATGAATCATGAATCATGAATTGAATCATGAATTGAATCCTGAATCATGAATCATGAATCATAAATTGAATCATGAATCATGAATTATGAATCATGAATTGAATCATGAATCATGAATTGAGTTATAAATTGAATCATGAATCATGAATCATAAATTGAATCATGAATCATGAATTGAATCATGAATCATGAATCGAATCATGAATCATGAAACATGAATCGAAGCATGAATGATGAATCAAGAATCATGAATCGAATCATAAATCATGAATTGAATCATGAATCATGAATCATGAATTGAATCATGAATTGAATCATGAATCATGAATCATGAATTGAATCATGAATCATGAATTGAAACATGAATCATGAATCATGAATTGAATCATGAATTGAATCATGAATCATGAATCATGAATCATAAATTGAATCATGAATCATGAATTAGGAATCATGAATTTAATCATGAATCATGAATCATGAAGAATGAATAATGAATTGAATCATGAATCATGAATCATGAATCGAATCATGAATCATGAATTATGAATCATGAATTGATTCATAAATCATGAATTATGAATCATGAATCATAATTTGAATCATGAATCATGAATCATGAATTGAATCATGAATCATGAATCATGAATTGAATCATGGATCATGAATTGAATCATGAATCATGAATCGAATCATGAATCATGAATCGAATCATGAATTGAATCATGAATCATGAATTGAATCATGAATCATGAATCATGAATTGAATCATGAATTGAATCATGAATCATGAATCATGAATTGAATCATGAATCATGAATCGTGAATTGAATCATGAATCATGAATTGAATCATGAATCATGAATCATGAATTGAATCATGAATTGAATCATGAATCATGAATCATGAATTGAATCATGAATCATGAATCGAATCATGAATCATGAAACATGAATCGAAGCATGAATAATGAATCAAGAATCATGAATCGAATCATAAATCATGAATTGAATCATGAATCATGAATCATGAATTGAATCATGAATCATGAATCATGAATCATGAATTGAATCATGAATCATGAATCAGGAATCATGAACTGAATCATAAATCAGGAATCATGAATCGAATCATGAATCATGAATTGAATCATGAATCATGAATCATGAATCATGAATTGAATCATGAATCATGAATCATGAATAATAAATTGAATCATGAATCATGAATCATGAATCGAATCATGAATCATGAATTATGAATCATGAATCATGAATTGAATCATGAATCATGAATCATGAATTGAATCATGAATCATGAATCGAATCATGAATCATGAAACATGAATCAAATCATGAATCATGAATCATGAATTGAATCATGAATCATTAATTGAAACATGAATCATGAATCATGAATTGAATCATGAATTGAATCATGAATAATGAATCATGAATCGAATCATGAATCATAAATCATGAATCATGAATTGAATCATGAATCATGAATCATGAATCATAAATAATGAATCATGAATTGAATCATGAATCATGAATCATGAATCGAATCATGAATCATGAATTGAATCATGAATCATGAATTGAATCATGAATCGAATCATGAATCATGAATCATGAATTGAATAATGAATCATGAATCATGAATCATGAATTGAATCATGAATCATGAATCGAATCATGAATTATGAATCGAATCATGAATTGAATCATAAATCGAATCATGAATTGAATCATGAATCATTACTCATGAATCATAAATTGAATCATGAATCATGAATCATGAATTGAATCATGAATCATGAATTGAATCATGAATCATGAATCATGAATTGAATCATGAATTGAATCATGAATCATGAATCATGAATTGAATCATGAATCATGAATCGAATCATGAATCATGAAACATGAATCGAAGCATGAATAATGAATCAAGAATCATGAATCGAATCATAAATCATGAATTGAATCATGAATCATGAATCATGAATTGAATCATGAATCATGAATTGAAACATGAATCATGAATCATGAATTGAATCATGAATTGAATCCTGAATCATGAATCATGAATCATAAATTGAATCATGAATCATGAATTATGAATCATGAATTGAATCATGAATCATGAATTGAATTATAAATTGAATCATGAATCATGAATCATAAATTGAATCATGAATCATGAATTGAATCATGAATCATGAATCGAATCATGAATCATGAAACATGAATCGAAGCATGAATGATGAATCAAGAATCATGAATCGAATCATAAATCATGAATTGAATCATGAATCATGAATCATGAATTGAATCATGAATTGAATCATGAATCATGAATCATGAATCATGAATTGAATCATGAATCATGAAATGAAACATGAATCATGAATCATGAATTGAATCATGAATTGAATCATGAATCATGAATCATGAATCATAAATTGAATCATGAATCATGAATTAGGAATCATGAATTTAATCACGAATCATGAATCATGAAGAATGAATAATGAATTGAATCATGAATCATGAATCATGAATCGAATCATGAATCATGAATTATGAATCATGAATTGATTCATAAATCATGAATTATGAATCATGAATCATAATTTGAATCATGAATCATGAATCATGAATTGAATCATGAATCATGAATCGAATCATGAATCATGAAACATGAATCATAAATCATGAATCATGAATTGAATCATGAATCTAATCATGAATCATGAATTGAATCATGAATCATGAATCATGAATTGAATCATGAATCGAATCATGAATCAAGAATTATGAATCGAATCATGAATCATGAATTGAATCATGAATCATGAATCATGAATTGAATCATGAATTGAATCATAAATCATGAATCATGAAGTGAATCATGAATCATGAATCATATATTGAATCATGAATCATGAATTATGAATCATGAATTGAATCATGAATAATGAATCATGAATCGATTCATGAATCATGAATTGAATCATGAATCATGAATCATGAATCATGAATCGAATCATGAATCATGAATTGAATCATGAATCATGAATTGAATCATGAATCATGAATCATGAATTGAATAATGAATCATGAATCATGAATCATGAATCATGAATTGAATCATGAATCAGGAATCAGGAATCATGAACTGAATCATAAATCAGGAATCATGATTCGAATCATGAATCATGAATCATGAATTGAATCATGAATCATGAATCATGAATCATGAATTGAATCATGAATCATGAATCATGAATAATGAATTGAATCATGAATCATGAATCATGAATCGAATCATGAATCGAATCATGAATCATGAAACATGAATCAAATCATGAATCATGAATCATGAATTGAATCATGAATCATGAATTGAAACATGAATCATGAATCATGAATCATGAATTGAATCATGAATCATGAATTGAATCATGAATCATGAATCATGAATCATGAATTGAATCATGAATCATGAATGATGAATTGAATCATGAATCATGAATCGAATCATGAATCATGAAACATGAATCAAATCATGAATCATGAATCATGAATTGAATCATGAATCATGAATTGAAACATGAATCATGAATCATGAATTGAATCATGATGTAAATCATGAATAATGAATCATGAATCGATTCATGAATCATAAATCATGAATCATGAATAATGAATCATGAATTGAATCATGAATCATGAATCATGAATTGAATCATGAATCATGAATTGAATCATGAATCATGAATCATGAATCATGAATCATGAATCGAATCATGAATCATGAATTGAATCATGAATCATGAATTGAATCATGAATCGAATCATGAATCATGAATCATGAATTGAATAATGAATCATGAATCATGAATCATGAATTGAATCATGAATCATGAATCAAATCATGAATCATGAAACATGAATCAAATCATGAATCATGAAACATGAATCAAATAATGAATCACGAATCATGAATCATGAATTGAATCATGAATCATGAATTAAAACATGAATCATGAATCATGAATTGAATCATGAATTGATTCATGAATCATGAATCATGAATCATAAATTGAATCATGAATCATGAATTATGAATCATGAATTGAATCATGAATCATGAATCATGAATTGAATCATGAATCATGAATCAGGAATCATGAACTGAATCATAAATCAGGAATCATGAATCGAATCATGAATCATAAATCATGAATTGAATCATGAATCATGAATCATGAATAATGAATTGAATCATGAATCATGAATCATGAATCGAATCATGAATCGAATCATGAATCATGAATTATGAATCATGAATCATGAATTGAATCATGAATCATGAATCATGAATTGAATCATGAATCATGAATCGAATCATGAATCATGAAACATGAATCAAATCATGAATCATGAATCATGAATCATGAATTGAATCATGAATCATGAATTGAAACATGAATCATGAATCATGAATTGAATCATGAATTGAATCATGAATCATGAATCGATTCATGAATCATAAATCCTGAATCATGAATAATGAATCATGAATTGAATCATGAATCATGAATCATGAATTGAATCATGAATCATGAATTGAATCATGAATCATGAATCATGAATCATGAATCATGAATCATGAATCGAATCATGAATCATGAATTGAATCATGAATCATGAATTGAATCATGAATCGAATCATGAATCATGAATCATGAATTGAATAATGAATCATGAATCATGAATCATGAATTGAATCATGAATCATGAATCAGCAATCATGAACAGAATCATAAATCAGGAATCATGAATCGAATCATGAATCATGAATCATGAATTGAATCATGAATCATGAATCATGAATTGAATCATGAATCATGAATCATGAATCATGAATAATGAATTGAATCATGAATCATGAATCATGAATCGAATCATGAATCATGAATTATGAATCATGAATTGATTCATGAATCAGGAATTATGAATCATGAATTGAATCATGAATCATGAATCATGAATTGAATCATGAATCATGAATCAAATCATGAATCATGAAACATGAATCAAATCATGAATCATGAATCATGAATCATGAATTGATTCATGAATCAGGAATTATGAATCATGAATTGAATCATGAATCATGAATTGAATCATGAATCATGAATTGAAACATGAATCATGAATTGAATCATGAATTGAATCATGAATAATGAATCATGAATTGAATCATGAATCATGAATCATGAATCATGAATAATGAATTGAATCATGAATCATGAATCATGAATCGAATCATGAATCATGAAACATGAATCAAATCATGAATCATGAATCATGAATTGAATCATGAATCATTAATTGAAACATGAATCATGAATCATGAATTGAATCATGAATTGAATCATGAATAATGAATCATGAATCAAATCATGAATCATAAATCATGAATCATAAATAATGAATCATGAATTGAATCATGAATCATGAATCATGAATTGAATCATGAATCATGAATTGAATCATGAATCATGAATCATGAATCATGAATCATGAATCGAATCATGAATCATGAATTGAATCATGAATCATGAATTGAATCATGAATCGAATCATGAATCATGAATCATGAATTGAATAATGAATCATGAATCATGAATCATGAATTGAATCATGAATCATGAATCGAATCATGAATTATGAATCGAATCATGAATTGAATCATGAATCGAATCATGAATTGAATCATGAATCATTACTCATGAATCATAAATTGAATCATGAATCATGAATCATGAATTGAATCATGAATCATGAATTGAATCATGAATCATGAATCATGAATTGAATCATGAATTGAATCATGAATCATGAATCATGAATCGAATCATGAATCATGAAACATGAATCAAAGCATGAATAATGAATCAAGAATCATGAATCGAATCATAAATCATGAATTGAATCATGAATCATGAATCATGAATTGAATCATGAATCATGAATTGAAACATGAATCATGAATCATGAATTGAATCATGAATTGAATCCTGAATCATGAATCATGAATCATAAATTGAATCATGAATCATGAATTATGAATCATGAATTGAATCATGAATCATGAATTGAATTATAAATTGAATCATGAATCATGAATCATAAATTGAATCATGAATCATGAATTGAATCATGAATCATGAATCGAATCATGAATCATGAAACATGAATCGAAGCATGAATGATTAATCAAGAATCATGAATCGAATCATAAATCATGAATTGAATCATGAATTGAATCATGAATCATGAATCATGAATCATGAATTGAATCATGAATCATGAATTGAAACATGAATCATGAATCATGAATTGAATCATGAATTGAATCATGAATCATGAATTGAATCATGAATTGAATCATGAATCATGAATCATGAATCATGAATTGAATCATGAATCATGAATTGAAACATGAATCATGAATCATGAATTGAATCATGAATGAATCATGAATCATGAATCATGAATCATAAATTGAATCATGAATCATGAATTAGGAATCATGAATTGAATCATGAATCATGAATCATGAATCGAATCATGAATCATGAATTATGAATCATGAATTGATTCATAAATCATAGAATTATGAATCATGAATCATAATTTGAATCATGAATCTGAATCATGAATTGAATCATGAATCATGAATCGAATCATGAATCATGAAACATGAATCATAAATCATGAATCATGAATTGAATCATGAATCTAATCATGAATCATGAATTGAATCATGAATCATGAATCATGAATTGAATCATGAATCGAATCATGAATCAAGAATTATGAATCGAATCATGAATCATGAATTAAATCATGAATCATGAATCATGAATTGAATCATGAATTGAATCATAAATCATGAATCATGAAGTGAATCATGAATCATGAATCATATATTGAATCATGAATCATGAATTATGAATCATGAATTGAATCATGAATAATGAATCATGAATCGATTCATGAATCATGAATTGAATCATGAATCATGAATCATGAATCATGAATCGAATCATGAATCATGAATTGAATCATGAATCATGAATTGAATCATGAATCATGAATCATGAATTGAATAATGAATCATGAATCATGAATCATGAATCATGAATTGAATCATGAATCATGAATCAGGAATCATGAACTGAATCATAAATCAAGAATCATGAATCGAATCATGAATCATAGAATCATGAATTGAATCATGAATCATGAATCATGAATCATGAATTGAATCATGAATCATGAATCATGAATAATGAATTGAATCATGAATCATGAATCATGAATCGAATCATGAATCATGAATCGAATCATGAATCATGAATTATGAATCATGAATCATGAATTGAATCATGAATCATGAATGATGAATTGAATCATGAATCATGAATCGAATCATGAATCATGAAACATGAATCAAATCATGAATCATGAATCATGAATTGAATCATGAATCATGAATTGAAACATGAATCATGAATCATGAATTGAATCATGAATAATGAATCATGAATCGATTCATGGAATCATAAATCATGAATCATGAATAATGAATCATGAATTGAATCATGAATCATGAATCATGAATTGAATCATGAATCATGAATTGAATCATGAATCATGAATCATGAATCATGAATCATGAATCGAATCATGAATCATGAATTGAATCATGAATCATGAATTGAATCATGAATCGAATCATGAATCATGAATCATGAATTGAATAATGAATCATGAATCATGAATCATGAATTGAATCATGAATCATGAATCAACAATCATGAACAGAATCATAAATCAGGAATCATGAATCGAATTCATGAATCATGAATCATGAATTGAATCATGAATCATGAATCATGAATTGAATCATGAATCATGAATCATGAATCATGAATAATGAATTGAATCATGAATCATGAATCATGAATCGAATCATGAATCATGAATTTATGAATCATGAATTGATTCATGAATCAGGAATTATGAATCATGAATTGAATCATGAATCATGAATCATGAATCAAATCATGAATCATGAAACATGAATCAAATCATGAATCATGAATCATGAATCATGAATTGAATCATGAATCATGAATCAAATCATGAATCATGAAACATGAATCAAATAATGAATCACGAATCATGAATCATGAATTGAATCATGAATCATGAATTAAAACATGAATCATGAATCATGAATTGAATCATGAATTGATTCATGAATCATGAATCATGATCATAAATTGAATCATGAATCATGAATTATGAATCATGAATTGAATCATGAATCATGAATCATGAATTGAATCATGAATCATGAATCAGGAATCATGAACTGAATCATAAATCAGGAATCATGAATCGAATCATGATCATAAATCATGAATTGAATCATGAATCATGAATCATGAATAATGAATTGAATCATGAATCATGAATCGAATCATGAATCGAATCATGAATCATGAATTATGAATCATGAATCATGAATTGAATCATGAATCATGAATTGAATCATGATCATGAATCGAATCATGAATCATGAAACATGAATCAAATCATGAATCATGAATCATGAATCATGAATTGAATCATGAATCATGAATTGAAACATGAATCATGAATCATGAATTGAATCATGAATTGAATCATGAATAATGAATCATGAATCGATTCATGAATCATAAATCCTGAATCATGAATAATGAATCATGAATTGTATCATGAATCATGAATCATGAATCATGAATCATGAATTGAATCATGAATCATGAATCATGAATCATGAATCATGAATCGAATCATGAATCATGAATTGAATCCTGAATCATGAATTGAATCATGAATCGAATCATGAATCCATGAATCATGAATTGAATAATGAATCATGAATCATGAATCATGAATTGAATCATGAATCATGAATCAGCAATCATGAACAGAATCATAAATCAGGAATCATGAATCGAATCATGAATCATGAATCATGAATTGAATCATGAATCATGAATCATGAATTGAATCATGAATCATGAATCATGAATCATGAATCATGAATAATGAATTGAATCATGAATCATGAATCATGAATCGAATCATGAATCATGAATTATGAATCATGAATTGATTCATGAATCAGGAATTATGAATCATGAATTGAATCATGAATCATGAATCATGAATTGAATCATGAATCATGAATCAAATCATGAATCATGAAACATGAATCAAATCATGAATCATGAATCATGAATCATGAATTGATTCATGAATCAGGAATTATGAATCATGAATTGAATCATGAATCATGAATCGAATCATGAATCATGAAACATGAATCAAATCATGAATCATGAATCATGAATTGAATCATGAATCATGAATTGAAACATGAATCATGAATTGAATCATGAATTGAATCATGAATAATGAATCATGAATCGATTCATGAATCATAAATCCTGAATCATGAATAATGAATCATGAATTGAATCATGAATCATGAATCATAAATTGAATCATGAATCATGAATTTAATCATGAATCATGAATCATGAATCATGAATCGAATCATGAATCATGAATTGAATCATGAATCATGAATTGAATCATGAATCGAATCATGAATCATGAATCATGAATTGAATCATGAATCATGAATTGAATCATGAATCATGAATCATGAATCATGAATCATGAATCATGAATCAGCAATCATGAACAGAATCATAAATCAGGAATCATGAATCGAATCATGAATCATGAATCATGAATTGAATCATGAATCATGAATCATGAATTGAATCATGAATCATGAATCATGAATCATGAATAATGATTTGAATCATGAATCATGAATCATGAATCGAATCATGAATCATGAATTATGAATCATGAATTGATTCATGAATCAGGAATTATGAATCATGAATTGAATCATGAATCATGAATCATGAATTGAATCATGAATCATGAATCAAATCATGAATCATGAAACATGAATCAAATCATGAATCATGAATCATGAATCATGAATTGAATCATGAATCATGAATTGAAACATGAATCATGAATCATGAATTGAATCATGAATTGAATCATGAATCATGAATCATGAATCATAAATTGAATCATGAATCATGAATTATGAATCATGAATTGAATTATAAATTGAATCATGAATCATGAATCATGAATCAAATCATGAATCATGAATCATGAATCATAAATCGAATCATGAATCATGAATCGAATCATGAATCAAGAATTATGAATCGAATCATGAATCATGAATTGAATCATGAATCATGAATCATGAATTGAATCATGAATTGAATCATAAATCATGAATCATGAATTGAATCATGGATCATGAATTGAATCATGAATCATGAATCGAATCATGAATCATGAATCGAATCATGAATTGAATCATGAATCGAATCATGAATTGAATCATGAATCATTAATCATGAATCATAAATTGAATCATGAATCATGAATCATGAATTGAATCATGAATCATGAATTGAATCATGAATCATGAATCATGAATTGAATCATGAATTGAATCATGAATCATGAATCATGAATTGAATCATGAATCATGAATCGAATCATGAATCATGAAACATGAATCGAAGCATGAATAATGAATTAAGAATCATGAATCGAATCATAAATCATGAATTGAATCATGAATCATGAATCATGAATTGAATCATGAATCATGAATCATGAATTGAAACATGAATCATGAATCATGAATTGAATCATGAATTGAATCATGAATCATGAATCATGAATCATAAATTGAATCATGAATCATGAATTATGAATCAAGAATTGAATCATGAATTATGAATCATGAATTGATTCATGAATCAGGAATTATGAATCATGAATTGAATCATGAATCATGAATCATGAATTGAATCATGAATCATGAATCAAATCATGAATCATGAAACATGAATCAAATCATGAATCATGAATCAAGAATCATGAATTGATTCATGAATCAGGAATTATGAATCATGAATTGAATCATGAATCATGAATCATGAATTGAATCATGAATCATGAATCAAATCATGAATCATGAAACATGAATCAAATCATGAATCATGAATAATGAATTGAATCATGAATCATGAATCAAGAATCATGAATTGATTCATGAATCAGGAATTATGAATCATGAATTGAATCATGAATCATGAATCATGAATTGAATCATGAATCATGAATCAAATCATGAATCATGAAACATGAATCAAATCATGAATCATGAATAATGAATTGAATCATGAATCATGAATCATGAATCGAATCATGAATCATGAATCGAATCATGAATCATGAATTATGAATCAAGAATCATGAATTATGAATCATGAATCATGAATCATGAATTGAATCATGAATCACGAATCGAATCATGAATCATGAAACATGAATCAAATCATGAATCATGAATCATGAATCATGAATTGAATCATGAATCATGAATTGAAACATGAATCATGAATCATGAATTGTATCATGAATTGAATCATGAATCATCAATCATGAATCGATTCATGAATCATAAATCCTGAATCATGAATAATGAATCATGAATTGAATCATGAATCATGAATCATGAATTGAATCATGAATCATGAATCATGAATCATGAATCATGAATCGAATCATGAATCATGAATTGAATCATGAATCATGAATTAAATCATGAATCGAATCATGAATCATGAATCATGAATTGAATAATGAATCATGAATCATGAATCATGAATTGAATCATGAATCATGAATCAGCAATCATGAACAGAATCATAAATCAGGAATCATGAATCGAATCATGAATCATGAATCATGAATTGAATCATGAATCATGAATCATGAATTGAATCATGAATCATGAATCATGAATAATGAATTGAATCATGAATCATGAATCATGAATCGAATCATGAATCATGAATTATGAATCATGAATTGATTCATGAATCAGGAATTATGAATCATGAATTGAATCATGAATCATGAATCATGAATTGAATCATGAATCATGAATCAAATCATGAATCATGAAACATGAATCAAATCATGAATCATGAATCATGAATCATGAATTGAATCATGAATCATGAATTGAAACATGAATCATGAATCATGAATTGAATCATGAATCATGAATAATGATTTGAATCATGAATCATGAATCATGAATCATGAATTATGAATCATGAATTGATTCATGAATCAGGAATTATGAATCATGAATTGAATCATGAATCATGAATCATGAATTGAATCATGAATCATGAATCAAATCATGAATCATGAAACATGAATCAAATCATGAATCATGAATCATGAATCATGAATTGAATCATGAATCATGAATTGAAACATGAATCATGAATCATGAATTGAATCATGAATTGAATCATGAATCATGAATCATGAATCATAAATTGAATCATGAATCATGAATTATGAATCATGAATTGAATCATGAATCATAAATCATGAATTGATTTATAAATTGAATCATGAATCATGAATCATGAATTGAATCATGAATTGAATCATGAATCGAATCATGAATTGAATCATGAATCATTAATCATGAATCATAAATTGAATCAGGAATCATGAATCATGAATTGAATCATGAATCATGAATTGAATCATGAATCATGAATCATGAATTGAATCATGAATTGAATCATGAATCATGAATCATGAATTGAATCATGAATCATGAATCGAATCATGAATCATGAAACATGAATCGAAGCATGAATAATGAATTAAGAATCATGAATCGAATCATAAATCATGAATTGAATCATGAATCATGAATCATGAATTGAATCATGAATCATGAATCATGAATTGAAACATGAATCATGAATCATGAATTGAATCATGAATTGAATCATGAATTGAATCATGAATCATGAATCATGAATCATAAATTGAATCATGAATCATGAATTATGAATCATGAATTGAATCATGAATTATGAATCATGAATTGATTCATGAATCAGGAATTATGAATCATGAATTGAATCATGAATCATGAATCATGAATTGAATCATGAATCATGAATCAAATCATGAATCATGAAACATGAATCAAATCATGAATCATGAATCATGAATCATGAATTGATTCATGAATCAGGAATTATGAATCATGAATTGAATCATGAATCATGAATCATGAATTGAATCATGAATCATGAATCAAATCATGAATCATGAAACATGAATCAAATCATGAATCATGAATAATGAATTGAATCATGAATCATGAATCATGAATCGAATCATGAATCATGAATCGAATCATGAATCATGAATTATGAATCATGAATCATGAATTGAATCATGAATCATGAATCATGAATTGAATCATGAATCACGAATCGAATCATGAATCATGAAACATGAATCAAATCATGAATCATGAATCATGAATCATGAATTGAATCATGAATCATGAATTGAAACATGAATCATGAATCATGAATTGTATCATGAATTGAATCATGAATCATCAATCATGAATCGATTCATGAATCATAAATCCTGAATCATGAATAATGAATCATGAATTGAATCATGAATCATGAATCATGAATTGAATCATGAATCATGAATTGAATCATGAATCATGAATCATGAATCATGAATCATGAATCGAATCATGAATCATGAATTGAATCATGAATCATGAATTGAATCATGAATCGAATCATGAATCATGAATCATGAATTGAATAATGAATCATGAATCATGAATCATGAATTGAATCATGAATCATGAATCAGCAATCATGAACAGAATCATAAATCAGGAATCATGAATCGAATCATGAATCATGAATCATGAATTGAATCATGAATCATGAATCATGAATTGAATCATGAATCATGAATCATGAATAATGAATTGAATCATGAATCATGAATCATGAATCGAATCATGAATCATGAATTATGAATCATGAATTGATTCATGAATCAGGAATTATGAATCATGAATTGAATCATGAATCATGAATCATGAATTGAATCATGAATCATGAATCAAATCATGAATCATGAAACATGAATCAAATCATGAATCATGAATCATGAATCATGAATTGAATCATGAATCATGAATTGAAACATGAATCATGAATCATGAATTGAATCATGAATTGAATCATGAATTGAATCATGAATCATGAATCATGAATCATAAATTGAATCATGAATCATGAATTATGAATCATGAATTGAATCATGAATCATGAATCATGAATTGAATTATAAATTGAATCATGAATCATGAATCAAATCATGAATCATGAATCATGAATCATAAATCGAATCATGAATCATGAATCGAATCATGAATCAAGAATTATGAATCGAATCATGAATCATGAATTGAATCATGAATCATGAATCATGAATTGAATCATGAATTGAATCATAAATCATGAATCATGAATTGAATCATGGATCATGAATTGAATCATGAATCATGAATCGAATCATGAATCATGAATCGAATCATGAATTGAATCATGAATCTAATCATGAATTGAATCATGAATCATTAATCATGAATCATAAATTGAATCAGGAATCATGAATCATGAATTGAATCATGAATCATGAATTGAATCATGAATCATGAATCATGAATTGAATCATGAATCATGAATCATGAATTGAATCATGAATTGAATCATGAATCATGAATCGAATCATGAATCATGAAACATGAATCGAAGCATGAATAATGAATTAAGAATCATGAATCGAATCATAAATCATGAATTGAATCATGAATCATGAATCATGAATTGAATCATGAATCATGAATCATGAATTGAAACATGAATCATGAATCATGAATTGAATCATGAATTGAATCATGAATCATGAATCATGAATCATAAATTGAATCATGAATCATGAATTATGAATCATGAATTAAATCATGAATCATGAATCATGAATTGAATTATAAATTGAATCATGAATCATGAATCATGAATTATAAATTGAATCATGAATCATGAATTGAATCATAATTCATGAATCGAATCATGAATCATGAAACATAAATCGAAGCATGAATGATGAATCAAGAATCATGAATCGAATCATAAATCATGAATTGAATCATGAATCATGAATTGAATCATGAATCATGAATCATGAATCATGAATTGAATCATGAATCATGAATTGAAACATGAATCATGAATTGAATCATGAATTGAATCATTAATCATGAATCATGAATCATAAATTGAATCATGAATCATGAATTATGAATCATGAATTGAATCATGAATCATGAATCATGAATTGAATTATAAATTGAATCATGAATCATGAATCATGAATCATAAATTGAATCATGAATCATGAATTGAATCATGAATTGAATCATGAATCATGAATCATGAAGAATGAATAATGAATTGAATCATGAATCATGAATCATGAATCGAATCATGAATCATGAATTATGAATCATGAATTATGAATCATGAATTAATTCATAAATCATGAATTATGAATCATGAATCATAATTTGAATCATGAATCATGAATCATGAATTGAATCATGAATCATGAATCGAATCATGAATCATGAAACATGAATCATAAATCATGAATCATGAATTGAATCATGAATCTAATCATGAATCATGAATTGAATCATGAATCGAATCATGAATCAAGAATTATGAATCGAATCATGAATCATGGATTGAATCATGAATCATGAATCATGAATTGAATCATGAATTGAATCATAAATCATGAATCATGAAGTGAATCATGAATCATGAATCATATATTGAATCATGAATCATGAATTATGAATCATGAATTGAATCATGAATAATGAATCATGAATCGATTCATGAATCATGAATTGAATCATGAATCATGAATCATGAATCATGAATCATGAATCGAATCATGAATCATGAATTGAATCATGAATCATGAATCATGAATTGAATCATGAATCTAATCATGAATCAAATCATGAATCTAATCATGAATCATGAATCATGAATCATGAATTGAATCATGAATCATGAATCAGGAATCATGAACTGAATCATAAATCAGGAATCATGAATCGAATCATGAATCATGAATCATGAATCGAATCATGAATCATGAATAATGAATTATGAATCATGAATTGAATCATGAATCATGAATCATGAATAATGAATTGAATCATGAATCATGAATCATGAATCGAATTATGAATCATGAATCATGAATCGAATCATGAATCATGAATTATGAATCATGAATCATGAATTGAATCATGAATCATGAATCATGAATTGAATCATGAATCATGAATCGAATCATGAATCATGAAACATGAATCAAATCATGAATCATGATTCATGAATCATGAATTGAATCATGAATCATGAATTGAAACATGAATCATGAATCATGAATTGAATCATGAATTGAATCATGAATAATGAATCATGAATCGATTCATGAATCATAAATCATGAATCATGAATCATGAATCATGAATTGAATCATGAATCATGAATCATGAATTGAATCATGAATCATGAATTGAATCATGAATCATGAATCATGAATCATGAATCGAATCATGAATCATGAATTGAATCATGAATCATGAATCATGAATCGAATCATGAATCATGAATCATGAATTGAATCATGAATCATGAATCATAAATCATGAATTGAATCATGAATCATGAATCAGCAATCATGAACAGAATCATAAATCAGGAATCATGAATCGAATCATGAATCATGAATCATGAATTGAATCATGAATCATGAATCATGAATTAAATCATGAATCATGAATCATGAATCATGAATAATGAATTGAATCATGAATCATGAATCATGAATCGAATCATGAATCATGAATTATGAATCATGAATTGATTCATGAATCAGGAATTATGAATCATGAATTGAATCATGAATCATGAATCATGAATTGAATCATGAATCATGAATCAAATCATGAATCATGAAACATGAATCAAATCATGAATCATGAATCATGAATCATGAATTGAATCATGAATCATGAATTGAAACATGAATCATGAATCATGAATCGAATCATGAATCATGAATTATGAATCATGAATCATGAATTGAATCATGAATCATGAATCATGAATTGAATCATGAATCATGAAACATGAATCGAATCATGAATCATGAATCATGAATCATGAATTTTATCATGAATCATGAATTGAAACATGAATCATGAATTGAATCATGAATTAAATCATGAATAATGAATCATGAATCGATTCATGAATCATAAATCATGAATCATGAATCATAAATTGAATCATGAATCATGAATTATGAATCATGAATTGAATCATGAATCATGAATTGAATTATAAATTGAATCATGAATCATGAATCATGAATCAAATCATTAATCATGAATCATGAATCATAAATCGAATCATGAATCATGAATCAAGAATTATGAATCGAATCATGAATCATGAATTGAATCATAAATCATGAATCATGAAGTGAATCATGAATCATGAATCATGAATCATAAATTGAATCATGAATCATGAATTGAATCATGAATCATGAATCATGAATCATTAATCGAATCATGAATCATGAATCAGCAATCATGAACAGAATCATGAATCATGAATCATAAATTAAATCATGAATCGATTCATGAATCATGAATTGAATCATGAATCATGAATCAAGAATCATAAATCGAATCATGAAATATAAATCATGAATCATGAATCATGAATCATGAATCATAAATTGAATCATGAATCATGAATCATGAATCATAAATCGAATCATGAATTATAAATCATGAATCATGAATCATGTATTGAATCATGAATCATGAATCATGAATCGAATCATGAATTATGAATCATGAATCATGAATCATAAATTGAATCATGAATCATGAATCATGAATCGAATCATGAATCAAGAATCATGAATCGAATCATGAATCATGTATTGAATCATGAATCATGAATCATGAATTAAATCATGAATCATGAATCATGAGTTGAATCATGAATCAAGAATCATTAATCGAATCATGAATCATGAATCAAGAATCATTAATCGAATCATGAATCATGAATTGAATCATAAATCATGAATCATAAATTGAATCATGAATCATGAATCGAATCTTGAATCAAGAATCATGATTCGAATCATGAATCATGAATTATGAATCATGACTCATGAATCATGAATCATGAATTGAATCATGAATTATGAATCATGAATTGAATCATAATTCATTAATCATGAATCGAATCATGAATTATAAATCATGAATCATGTATTGAATCATGAATCATGAATCATGAATTGAATCATGAATTGAATCATTAATCATGAATCATGAATTGAATCATGAATTGAATCATGAATCGAATCATGAATTGAATCATGAATCATGAATCATGAATCATGAATCATGAATTGAATCATGAATCATGAATCGAATCATGAATCATGAAACATGAATCGAAGCATGAATAATGAATCAAGAATCATGAATCGAATCATAAATCATGAATTGAATCATGAATTGAATCATGAATTATGAATTGAATCATAAATCATGAATTATGAATCATGAATTCAATCATGAATCATGAATCATGAATCATGAATTGAATCATGAATCATGAATCATGAATTGAATCATGAATCATGAATCGAATCATGAATCATGAATCGAATCATGAATTGAATCATGAATCGAATCATGAATTGAATCATAAATCATTAATCATGAATCATAAACTGAATCATGAATCATGAATCATGAATTGAATCATGAATTGAATCATGAATTGAATCATGAATCATGAATTGAATCATGAATTGAATCATGAATCATGAATCATGAATTGAATCATGAATCATGAATCGAATCATGAATCATGAATCATGAATTGATTCATGAATCAGGAATTATGAATCATGAATTGAATCATGAATCATGAATCATGAATTGAATCATGAATCATGAATCAAATCATGAATCATGAAACATGAATCAAATCATGAATCATGAATAATGAATTGAATCATGAATCATGAATCAAGAATCATGAATTGATTCATGAATCAGGAATTATGAATCATGAATTGAATCATGAATCATGAATCATGAATTGAATCATGAATCATGAATCAAATCATGAATCATGAAACATGAATCAAATCATGAATCATGAATAATGAATTGAATCATGAATCATGAATCATGAATCGAATCATGAATCATGAATCGAATCATGAATCATGAATTATGAATCAAGAATCATGAATTATGAATCATGAATCATGAATCATGAATTGAATCATGAATCACGAATCGAATCATGAATCATGAAACATGAATCAAATCATGAATCATGAATCATGAATCATGAATTGAATCATGAATCATGAATTGAAACATGAATCATGAATCATGAATTGTATCATGAATTGAATCATGAATCATCAATCATGAATCGATTCATGAATCATAAATCCTGAATCATGAATAATGAATCATGAATTGAATCATGAATCATGAATCATGAATTGAATCATGAATCATGAATCATGAATCATGAATCATGAATCATGAATCGAATCATGAATCATGAATTGAATCATGAATCATGAATTAAATCATGAATCGAATCATGAATCATGAATCATGAATTGAATAATGAATCATGAATCATGAATCATGAATTGAATCATGAATCATGAATCAGCAATCATGAACAGAATCATAAATCAGGAATCATGAATCGAATCATGAATCATGAATCATGAATTGAATCATGAATCATGAATCATGAATTGAATCATGAATCATGAATCATGAATAATGAATTGAATCATGAATCATGAATCATGAATCGAATCATGAATCATGAATTATGAATCATGAATTGATTCATGAATCAGGAATTATGAATCATGAATTGAATCATGAATCATGAATCATAAATTGAATCATGAATCATGAATCAAATCATGAATCATGAAACATGAATCAAATCATGAATCATGAATCATGAATCATGAATTGAATCATGAATCATGAATTGAAACATGAATCATGAATCATGAATTGAATCATGAATCATGAATAATGATTTGAATCATGAATCATGAATCATGAATCATGAATCATGAATTATGAATCATGAATTGATTCATGAATCAGGAATTATGAATCATGAATTGAATCATGAATCATGAATCATGAATTGAATCATGAATCATGAATCAAATCATGAATCATGAAACATGAATCAAATCATGAATCATGAATCATGAATCATGAATTGAATCATGAATCATGAATTGAAACATGAATCATGAATCATGAATTGAATCATGAATTGAATCATGAATCATGAATCATGAATCATAAATTGAATCATGAATCATGAATTATGAATCATGAATTGAATCATGAATCATAAATCATGAATTGATTTATAAATTGAATCATGAATCATGAATCATGAATTGAATCATGAATTGAATCATGAATCGAATCATGAATTGAATCATGAATCATTAATCATGAATCATAAATTGAATCATGAATCATGAATCATGAATTGAATCATGAATCATGAATTGAATCATGAATCATGAATCATGAATTGAATCATGAATTGAATCATGAATCATGAATCATGAATTGAATCATGAATCATGAATCGAATCATGAATCATGAAACATGAATCGAAGCATGAATAATGAATTAAGAATCATGAATCGAATCATAAATCATGAATTGAATCATGAATCATGAATCATGAATTGAATCATGAATCATGAATCATGAATTGAAACATGAATCATGAATCATGAATTGAATCATGAATTGAATCATGAATTGAATCATGAATCATGAATCATGAATCATAAATTGAATCATGAATCATGAATTATGAATCATGAATTGAATCATGAATTATGAATCATGAATTGATTCATGAATCAGGAATTATGAATCATGAATTGAATCATGAATCATGAATCATGAATTGAATCATGAATCATGAATCAAATCATGAATCATGAAACATGAATCAAATCATGAATCATGAATCATGAATCATGAATTGATTCATGAATCAGGAATTATGAATCATGAATTGAATCATGAATCATGAATCATGAATTGAATCATGAATCATGAATCAAATCATGAATCATGAAACATGAATCAAATCATGAATCATGAATAATGAATTGAATCATGAATCATGAATCATGAATCGAATCATGAATCATGAATCGAATCATGAATCATGAATTATGAATCATGAATCATGAATTGAATCATGAATCATGAATCATGAATTGAATCATGAATCACGAATCGAATCATGAATCATGAAACATGAATCAAATCATGAATCATGAATCATGAATCATGAATTGAATCATGAATCATGAATTGAAACATGAATCATGAATCATGAATTGTATCATGAATTGAATCATGAATCATCAATCATGAATCGATTCATGAATCATAAATCCTGAATCATGAATAATGAATCATGAATTGAATCATGAATCATGAATCATGAATTGAATCATGAATCATGAATTGAATCATGAATCATGAATCATGAATCATGAATCATGAATCGAATCATGAATCATGAATTGAATCATGAATCATGAATTGAATCATGAATCGAATCATGAATCATGAATCATGAATTGAATAATGAATCATAAATCAGGAATCATGAATCGAATCATGAATCATGAATCATGAATTGAATCATGAATCATGAATCATGAATTGAATCATGAATCATGAATCATGAATAATGAATTGAATCATGAATCATGAATCATGAATCGAATCATGAATCATGAATTATGAATCATGAATTGATTCATGAATCAGGAATTATGAATCATGAATTGAATCATGAATCATGAATCATGAATTGAATCATGAATCATGAATCAAATCATGAATCATGAAACATGAATCAAATCATGAATCATGAATCATGAATCATGAATTGAATCATGAATCATGAATTGAAACATGAATCATGAATCATGAATTGAATCATGAATTGAATCATGAATTGAATCATGAATCATGAATCATGAATCATAAATTGAATCATGAATCATGAATTATGAATCATGAATTGAATCATGAATCATGAATCATGAATTGAATTATAAATTGAATCATGAATCATGAATCATGAATCAAATCATGAATCATGAATCATGAATCATAAATCGAATCATGAATCATGAATCGAATCATGAATCAAGAATTATGAATCGAATCATGAATCATGAATTGAATCATGAATCATGAATCATGAATTGAATCATGAATTGAATCATAAATCATGAATCATGAATTGAATCATGGATCATGAATTGAATCATGAATCATGAATCGAATCATGAATCATGAATCGAATCATGAATTGAATCATGAATCTAATCATGAATTGAATCATGAATCATTAATCATGAATCATAAATTGAATCAGGAATCATGAATCATGAATTGAATCATGAATCATGAATTGAATCATGAATCATGAATCATGAATTGAATCATGAATCATGAATCATGAATTGAATCATGAATTGAATCATGAATCATGAATCGAATCATGAATCATGAAACATGAATCGAAGCATGAATAATGAATTAAGAATCATGAATCGAATCATAAATCATGAATTGAATCATGAATCATGAATCATGAATTGAATCATGAATCATGAATCATGAATTGAAACATGAATCATGAATCATGAATTGAATCATGAATTGAATCATGAATCATGAATCATGAATCATAAATTGAATCATGAATCATGAATTATGAATCATGAATTAAATCATGAATCATGAATCATGAATTGAATTATAAATTGAATCATGAATCATGAATCATGAATTATAAATTGAATCATGAATCATGAATTGAATCATAATTCATGAATCGAATCATGAATCATGAAACATGAATCGAAGCATGAATGATGAATCAAGAATCATGAATCGAATCATAAATCATGAATTGAATCATGAATCATGAATTGAATCATGAATCATGAATCATGAATCATGAATTGAATCATGAATCATGAATTGAAACATGAATCATGAATTGAATCATGAATTGAATCATTAATCATGAATCATGAATCATAAATTGAATCATGAATCATGAATTATGAATCATGAATTGAATCATGAATCATGAATCATGAATTGAATTATAAATTGAATCATGAATCATGAATCATGAATCATAAATTGAATCATGAATCATGAATTGAATCATGAATTGAATCATGAATCATGAATCATGAAGAATGAATAATGAATTGAATCATGAATCATGAATCATGAATCGAATCATGAATCATGAATTATGAATCATGAATTATGAATCATGAATTAATTCATAAATCATGAATTATGAATCATGAATCATAATTTGAATCATGAATCATGAATCATGAATTGAATCATGAATCATGAATCGAATCATAAATCATGAAACATGAATCATAAATCATGAATCATGAATTGAATCATGAATCTAATCATGAATCATGAATTGAATCATGAATCGAATCATGAATCAAGAATTATGAATCGAATCATGAATCATGGATTGAATCATGAATCATGAATCATGAATTGAATCATGAATTGAATCATAAATCATGAATCATGAAGTGAATCATGAATCATGAATCATATATTGAATCATGAATCATGAATTATGAATCATGAATTGAATCATGAATAATGAATCATGAATCGATTCATGAATCATGAATTGAATCATGAATCATGAATCATGAATCATGAATCATGAATCGAATCATGAATCATGAATTGAATCATGAATCATGAATCATGAATTGAATCATGAATCTAATCATGAATCAAATCATGAATCTAATCATGAATCATGAATCATGAATCATGAATTGAATCATGAATCATGAATCAGGAATCATGAACTGAATCATAAATCAGGAATCATGAATCGAATCATGAATCATGAATCATGAATCGAATCATGAATCATGAATAATGAATTATGAATCATGAATTGAATCATGAATCATGAATCATGAATAATGAATTGAATCATGAATCATGAATCATGAATCGAATTATGAATCATGAATCATGAATCGAATCATGAATCATGAATTATGAATCATGAATCATGAATTGAATCATGAATCATGAATCATGAATTGAATCATGAATCATGAATCGAATCATGAATCATGAAACATGAATCAAATCATGAATCATGAATCATGAATCATGAATTGAATCATGAATCATGAATTGAAACATGAATCATGAATCATGAATTGAATCATGAATTGAATCATGAATAATGAATCATGAATCGATTCATGAATCATAAATCATGAATCATGAATCATGAATCATGAATTGAATCATGAATCATGAATCATGAATTGAATCATGAATCATGAATTGAATCATGAATCATGAATCATGAATCATGAATCGAATCATGAATCATGAATTGAATCATGAATCATGAATCATGAATCGAATCATGAATCATGAATCATGAATTGAATCATGAATCATGAATCATAAATCATGAATTGAATCATGAATCATGAATCAGCAATCATGAACAGAATCATAAATCAGGAATCATGAATCGAATCATGAATCATGAATCATGAATTGAATCATGAATCATGAATCATGAATTAAATCATGAATCATGAATCATGAATCATGAATAATGAATTGAATCATGAATCATGAATCATGAATCGAATCATGAATCATGAATTATGAATCATGAATTGATTCATGAATCAGGAATTATGAATCATGAATTGAATCATGAATCATGAATCATGAATTGAATCATGAATCATGAATCAAATCATGAATCATGAAACATGAATCAAATCATGAATCATGAATCATGAATCATGAATTGAATCATGAATCATGAATTGAAACATGAATCATGAATCATGAATCGAATCATGAATCATGAATTATGAATCATGAATCATGATTGAATCATGAATCATGAATCATGAATTGAATCATGAATCATGAAACATGAATCGAATCATGAATCATGAATCATGAATCATGAATTTTATCATGAATCATGAATTGAAACATGAATCATGAATTGAATCATGAATTAAATCATGAATAATGAATCATGAATCGATTCATGAATCATAAATCATGAATCATGAATCATAAATTGAATCATGAATCATGAATTATGAATCATGAATTGAATCATGAATCATGAATTGAATTATAAATTGAATCATGAATCATGAATCATGAATCAAATCATTAATCATGAATCATGAATCATAAATCGAATCATGAATCATGAATCAAGAATTATGAATCGAATCATGAATCATGAATTGAATCATAAATCATGAATCATGAAGTGAATCATGAATCATGAATCATGAATCATAAATTGAATCATGAATCATGAATTGAATCATGAATCATGAATCATGAATCATTAATCGAATCATGAATCATGAATCAGCAATCATGAACAGAATCATGAATCATGAATCATAAATTAAATCATGAATCGATTCATGAATCATGAATTGAATCATGAATCATGAATCAAGAATCATAAATCGAATCATGAAATATAAATCATGAATCATGAATCATGAATCATGAATCATATAAATTGAATCATGAATCATGAATCATGAATCATAAATCGAATCATGAATTATAAATCATGAATCATGAATCATGTATTGAATCATGAATCATGAATCATGAATCGAATCATGAATTATGAATCATGAATCATGAATCATAAATTGAATCATGAATCATGAATCATGAATCGAATCATGAATCAAGAATCATGAATCGAATCATGAATCATGTATTGAATCATGAATCATGAATCATGAATTGAATCATGAATCATGAATCATGAGTTGAATCATGAATCAAGAATCATTAATCGAATCATGAATCATGAATCAAGAATCATTAATCGAATCATGAATCATGAATTGAATCATAAATCATGAATCATAAATTGAATCATGAATCATGAATCGAATCTTGAATCAAGAATCATGATTCGAATCATGAATCATGAATTATGAATCATGACTCATGAATCATGAATCATGAATTGAATCATGCATTATGAATCATGAATTGAATCATAATTCATTAATCATGAATCGAATCATGAATTATAAATCATGAATCATGAATTGAATCATGAATCATGAATCATGAATTGAATCATGAATTGAATCATTAATCATGAATCATGAATTGAATCATGAATTGAATCATGAATCGAATCATGAATTGAATCATGAATCATGAATCATGAATCATGAATCATGAATTGAATCATGAATCATGAATCGAATCATGAATCATGAAACATGAATCGAAGCATGAATAATGAATCAAGAATCATGAATCGAATCATAAATCATGAATTGAATCATGAATTGAATCATGAATTATGAATTGAATCATAAATCATGAATTATGAATCATGAATTCAATCATGAATCATGAATCATGAATCATGAATTGAATCATGAATCATGAATCATGAATTGAATCATGGATCATGAATTGAATCATGAATCATGAATCGAATCATGAATCATGAATCGAATCATGAATTGAATCATGAATCGAATCATGAATTGAATCATAAATCATTAATCATGAATCATAAACTGAATCATGAATCATGAATCATGAATTGAATCATGAATTGAATCATGAATTGAATCATGAATCATGAATTGAATCATGAATTGAATCATGAATCATGAATCATGAATTGAATCATGAATCATGAATCGAATCATGAATCATGAAACATGAATCAAAGCATGAATAATGAATCAAGAATCATGAATCAAATCATAAATCATGAATTGAATCATGAATCATGAATCATGAATTGAATCATGATTGAATCAATAGAATACAAAATATAAATCATGAATCATGAATTGAATCATGGATCATGAATTGAATCATGAATCATGAATCGAATCATGAATCATGATCGAATCATGAATTGAATCATGAATCGAATCATGAATTGAATCATGAATCATTAATCATGAATCATAAATTGAATCATGAATCATGAATCATGAATTGAATCATGAATCATGAATTGAATCATGAATCATGAATCATGAATTGAATCATGAATTGAATCATGAATCATGAATCATGAATTGAATCATGAATCATGAATCGAATCATGAATCATGAAACATGAATCGAAGCATGAATAATGAATCATGAATCATGAATTGAATCATGAATCATGAATTGAAACATGAATCATGAATCATGAATTGAATCATGAATTGAATCATGAATAATGAATCATGAATCGATTCATGAATCATAAATCATGAATCATGAATCATGAATCATGAATTGAATCATGAATCATGAATCATGAATTGAATCATGAATCATGAATTGAATCATGAATCATGAATCATGAATCATGAATCGAATCATGAATCATGAATTGAATCATGAATCATGAATCATGAATCGAATCATGAATCATGAATCATGAATTGAATCATGAATCATGAATCATAAATCATGAATTGAATCATGAATCATGAATCAGCAATCATGAACAGAATCATAAATCAGGAATCATGAATCGAATCATGAATCATGAATCATGAATTGAATCATGAATCATGAATTAAATCATGAATCATGAATCATGAATCATGAATAATGAATTGAATCATGAATCATGAATCATGAATCGAATCATGAATCATGAATTATGAATCATGAATTGATTCATGAATCAGGAATTATGAATCATGAATTGAATCATGAATCATGAATCATGAATTGAATCATGAATCATGAATCAAATCATGAATCATGAAACATGAATCAAATCATGAATCATGAATCATGAATCATGAATTGAATCATGAATCATGAATTGAAACATGAATCATGAATCATGAATCGAATCATGAATCATGAATTATGAATCATGAATCATGAATTGAATCATGAATCATGAATCATGAATTGAATCATGAATCATGAAACATGAATCGAATCATGAATCATGAATCATGAATCATGAATTTTATCATGAATCATGAATTGAAACATGAATCATGAATTGAATCATGAATTGAATCATGAATAATGAATCATGAATCGATTCATGAATCATAAATCATGAATCATGAATCATAAATTGAATCATGAATCATGAATTATGAATCATGAATTGAATCATGAATCATGAATTGAATTATAAATTGAATCATGAATCATGAATCATGAATCAAATCATTAATCATGAATCATGAATCATAAATCGAATCATGAATCATGAATCTAATCATGAATCAAGAATTATGAATCGAATCATGAATCATGAATTGAATCATGAATCATGAATCATGAATTGAATCATGAATTGAATCATAAATCATGAATCATGAAGTGAATCATGAATCATGAATCATGAATCATAAATTGAATCATGAATCATGAATTATGAATCATGAATTGAATCATGAATCATGAATCATGAATCATTAATCGAATCATGAATCATGAATCAGCAATCATGAACAGAATCATGAATCATGAATCATAAATTAAATCATGAATCGATTCATGAATCATGAATTGAATCATGAATCATGAATCAAGAATCATAAATCGAATCATGAAATATAAATCATGAATCATGAATCATGAATCATGAATCATAAATTGAATCATGAATCATGAATCATGAATCATAAATCGAATCATGAATTATAAATCATGAATCATGAATCATGTATTGAATCATGAATCATGAATCATGAATCGAATCATGAATTATGAATCATGAATCATGAATCATAAATTGAATCATGAATCATGAATCATGAATCGAATCATGAATCAAGAATCATGAATCGAATCATGTATTGAATCATGAATCATGAATCATGAATTGAATCATGAATCATGAATCATGAGTTGAATCATGAATCAAGAATCATTAATCGAATCATGAATCATGAATCAAGAATCATTAATCGAATCATGAATCATGAATTGAATCATAAATCATGAATCATAAATTGAATCATGAATCATGAATCGAATCTTGAATCAAGAATCATGATTCGAATCATGAATCATGAATTATGAATCATGACTCATGAATCATGAATCATGAATTGAATCATGAATTATGAATCATGAATTGAATCATAATTCATTAATCATGAATCGAATCATGAATTATAATTC
>NW_027446965.1:25000-30000 GCF_038048845.1 Mixophyes fleayi | reverse complement strand
CATCTCAAAACCAGCATTGAAGGAAGCAAGAACAAGAGAGAGAGAAAAAAAAGGCCTAAAGCACCTGGTATTCCCAGGTGGTCTCCCATCCAAGTACTAACCAGGCCCAGCGCTGCTTAGCTTCCAAGATCAGACGAGATTGGGCTTGTTCAGGGTGGTGTGGCTGTAAGTATTGGTTGCCTACTGACCTACATCTCTTATTCATCTTAAAACCAGCATTGAAGGAAGCAAGAACAAGAGAGAGAAAAAAAAAAGGCCTACGGCACCTGGTATTCCCAGGTGGTCTCCCATCGAAGTACTAACCAGGCCCAGCCCTGCTTAGCGTCCAAGATCAGACGAGATTGTTCTTGTTCAAGGTGGTGTGGGTGAATGTTTTGGTTGCCTACTGACCTACGTTTCTTATACATCTCAAAACCAGCATTGAAGGAAGCAAGAACAAGAGAGAGAAAAAAAAAAGGCTTACAACACCTGGAATTCCCAGGTGGTCTCCCATCCAAGTACTTACCAGGCCCAGCACTGCTTAGCTTCCAAGATCAGTTAAGATTGGGCTTGCTCAGGGTGGTGTGGCTGTAGGTACTGGTTGCCTCCTGACCTACATCTCTTATACATCTCAAAACCAGCATTAAAGGAACCAAGAACAAGAGAGAGAGAAAAAAAGGCCTATGGCACCTGGTATTCCCAGGTGGTCTCCCATTTGATTACTAACCAGGCCCGGCCCTGCTTACTTTAAAAGATCAGACGAGATTGGGCTTGTTCAGGGTGGCGTCTCTGTAGGTATTGGTTGCCTCCTTACCTACATCTCTTATACATCTCAAAAAAAGCATTGAAGGAAGCAAGAACAAGAGAGAGAAAAAAAAAGGCCTATGGCACCTGGTATTCCCAGGTGGTCTCCCATCCAAGTACTAACCAGGCCCAGTGCTGTTTAGCTTCCAAGATCAGACAAGATGGGCTTGTTCAGGGTGGTGTGGCTGTAGGTATTGGCTGCCTACTGACCTACATCTCTTATTCATCTTAAAACCAGCATTGAAGGAATCAAGAACAAGAGAGAGAAAAAAAAAAGGCCTATGGCACCTGGTATTCCCAGGTGGTTACCCATCCAATTACTAACCAGGCCCGTCCCTACTTAGTTTCCAAGATCAGACGAGATTAGGCTTGTTCAGGGGGGTGTGGCTGTAGTTATTTGTTGCCTACTGACCTACATCTCAAAACCAGCATTGAAGGAAGCAAGAACAAGAGAGAGAAAAAAAAAAGGCTAACAGCTCCTGGAATTCCCAAGTAGTCTCCCATCCAAGTACTAACCAGGCCTGACCCTGCTTAGCTTCCAAGATCAGACGAGATTGGGCTTCTTCAGGGAGGTGTGGCTGTATGTATTGGCTGCCTACTGACCTACATCTCTTATACATCTCAAAACTAGCATTGAAGGAAGCAAGAACAAGAGAGAGAAAAAAAAAAGCCTACAGCACTTGGTATTTCCAGGTGGTCTCCCATCCAAGTATTAACCAGACCTGACCGTGCTTAGCTTCCAAGATCAGACGAGATTGGGCTTGCTCAGTGTGGTGTGGCTGTAGGTATTTGTTGCCTACTGACCTACATCTCAAAACCAGCATTGAAGGAAGCAAGAACAAGAGAGAGAAGAAAAAAGGCCTACAGCACCTGGAATTCCCAGGTTGCCTCACATGGGTATTGGTTGCCTACTGACCTACATTTCTTATTCATCTTAAAACCAGCATTGAAGGAAGCAAGAACAAGAGAGAGAAAAAAAAAAGGCCTACGGCACCTGGTATTCCCATCCAACTACTAACCAGGCCCAGCACTGCTTAGCTTTCAAGATCAGATGAGATTGGTCTTGTTCAGGGTGGTGTGGCTGTAGGTATTGGTTGCTTACTGACCTACATCTCTTATACATCTCAAAACCAGCATTGAAGGAAGCAAGAACAAGAGAGAGAAAAAAAAAAAGGCTTACAGCACCTTGAATTCCCAGGTGGTCTCCCATCCAAGTACTAACCAAGACTGGCCCTGCTTAGCTTCCAAGATCAGTCAAGATTGGGCTTGTTCAGGGTGGTGTGGCTGTAGGTATTTGTTGCCTACTGACCTACATCTCTCATACATCTCAAAACCAGCATTGAAGGAAGCAAGAACAAGAGAGAGAAAAAAAAAGGCCTAAAGCACCTGGTATTCCCAGGTGGTCTCCCATCCAAGTACTAACCAGGCCCAGCCCTGCTTAGCTTCCAAGATCAGATGAGATTGTTCTTGTTCAGGGTGGTGTGGCTGTAGGTATTGGTTGCATACTGACCTACATCTCTTATACATCTCAAAACCAGCATTGAAGGAAGCAAGAACAAGAGAGAGAACAAAAAAAAGGCTTACAACACCTGGAAATTCCAGGTGGTCTCCCATCCAAGTACTTACCAGGCCCAGCACTGCTTAGCTTCCAAGATCAGTTAAGATTGGGCTTGCTCAGGGTGTTGTGGCTGTAGGTATTGGTTGCCTCCTGACCTACATCTCTTATACATCTCAAAACCAGCATTGAAGGAAGCAAGAACAAGAGAGATAAAAAAAAAAGGCCTATGGCACGTGGTATTCCCAGGTGGTCTCCCATCCAATTACTAACCAGGGCCGACGCTGTGTAGTTTCCAAGATCAGACCAGATTAGGCTTGTTCAGGGTGCTGTGGCTGTAGTTATTTGTTGCCTACTGACCTACATCTCAAAACCAGCATTGAAGGAAGCAAGAACAAGAGAGAGAAAAAAAAAAGGCCAACAGCTCCTGGAATTCCCAAGTGGTCTCCCTTCCAAGTACTAACCAGGCCCGGCCCTACTTAGCTTCCAAGATCAGAAGAGATTGGACTTGTTCAGGAGGGTGTGGCTGTAGGTATTGGTTGCCTACTGACCTACATCTCTTATACATCTCAAAACCAGCATTGAAGGAAGCAAGAACAAAAGAGAGAAAAAAAAAGGCCTGCGGCACCTATTATTCCCAGGTGGTCTCCCATCCAAGTACTAACCATGCCTGGCCCTGCTTAGCTTCCAAGATCAGGCTTGTTCAGGGTGGTGTGGCTGTAGGTATTTGTTGTATCCTAACCTACATCTCTTATACATCTCAAAACCAGCATTGAAGGAAGCAAGAACAAGAGAGAGAAAAAAAAGGCCTACTGCACCTGGTATTCCCAGGTGGTCTCCCATCCAAGTACTAACCATGCCCTGCTTAGCTTCCAAGATCAGACGAGATTGGGCTTGTTCAGGGAGGTGTGGCTGTATGTATTGGCTGCCTACTGACCTACATCTCTTATACATCTCAAAACTAGCATTGAAGGAAGCAAGAACAAGAGAGAGAGAAAAAAAGGCCTACAGCACCTGGTATTTCCAGGTGGTCTCCCATCCAAGTATTAACCAGGCCCGACCCTGCTTAGCTTCCAAGATCAGACGAGATTGGGCTTGCTCAGTGTGGTGTGGCTGTAGGTATTTGTTGCCTACTGACCTACATCTCAAAACCAGCATTGAAGGAAGCAAGAACAAGAGAGAGAAAAAAAAAAGGCTTACAGCGCCTTGAATTCCCAGGTGGTCTCCCACCCAAGTACTAACCAAGACTGGCCCTGCTTAGCTTCCAAGATCAGTCAAGATTGGGCTTGTTCAGGGTGGTGTGGCTGTAGGTATTTGTTGCCTACTGACCTACATCTCTCATACATCTCAAAACCAGCATTGAAGGAAGCAAGAACAAGAGAGAGAAGAAAAAAGGCCTACAGCACCTGGAATTCCCAGGTTGCCTCACATGGGTATTGGTTGCCTACTGACCTACATTTCTTATTCATCTTAAAACCAGCATTGAAGGAAGCAAGAACAAGAGAGAGAAAAAAAAAAGGCCTACGGCACCTGGTATTCCCATCCAACTACTAACCAGGCCCAGCACTGCTTAGCTTTCAAGATCAGATGAGATTGGTCTTGTTCAGGGTGGTGTGGCTGTAGGTATTGGTTGCTTACTGACCTACATCTCTTATACATCTCAAAACCAGCATTGAAGGAAGCAAGAACAAGAGAGAGAAAAAAAAAAAGGCTTACAGCACCTTGAATTCCCAGGTGGTCTCCCATCCAAGTACTAACCAAGACTGGCCCTGCTTAGCTTCCAAGATCAGTCAAGATTGGGCTTGTTCAGGGTGGTGTGGCTGTAGGTATTTGTTGCCTACTGACCTACATCTCTCATACATCTCAAAACCAGCATTGAAGGAAGCAAGAACAAGAGAGAGAAAAAAAAAGGCCTAAAGCACCTGGTATTCCCAGGTGGTCTCCCATCCAAGTACTAACCAGGCCCAGCCCTGCTTAGCTTCCAAGATCAGATGAGATTGTTCTTGTTCAGGGTGGTGTGGCTGTAGGTATTGGTTGCATACTGACCTACATCTCTTATACATCTCAAAACCAGCATTGAAGGAAGCAAGAACAAGAGAGAGAACAAAAAAAAGGCTTACAACACCTGGAAATTCCAGGTGGTCTCCCATCCAAGTACTTACCAGGCCCAGCACTGCTTAGCTTCCAAGATCAGTTAAGATTGGGCTTGCTCAGGGTGTTGTGGCTGTAGGTATTGGTTGCCTCCTGACCTACATCTCTTATACATCTCAAAACCAGCATTGAAGGAAGCAAGAACAAGAGAGATAAAAAAAAAAGGCCTATGGCACGTGGTATTCCCAGGTGGTCTCCCATCCAATTACTAACCAGGGCCGACGCTGTGTAGTTTCCAAGATCAGACCAGATTAGGCTTGTTCAGGGTGCTGTGGCTGTAGTTATTTGTTGCCTACTGACCTACATCTCAAAACCAGCATTGAAGGAAGCAAGAACAAGAGAGAGAAAAAAAAAAGGCCAACAGCTCCTGGAATTCCCAAGTGGTCTCCCTTCCAAGTACTAACCAGGCCCGGCCCTACTTAGCTTCCAAGATCAGAAGAGATTGGACTTGTTCAGGAGGGTGTGGCTGTAGGTATTGGTTGCCTACTGACCTACATCTCTTATACATCTC
>NW_027446964.1:0-40424 GCF_038048845.1 Mixophyes fleayi | reverse complement strand
TTCATGAGAAACAAGAATTATGTAAAAGGATTGATGTAAATCATTGTTTCTAAGAGAAAGTGAGACAGGAATGCAAAAAGCGTTGTTTTTGGACGGCAATGAAGAAATGACTATGTTTTGCGATTTCTCCTGCTCAGAAAGACTTAGAAAGTTGATAATTGTGGGCAATGTTAGAAATGTCATGAGAAACAAGAATTATGTAAAAGGATTGATGTAAATCATTGTTTACAAGAGAAAGTGAGACAGGAATGCAAAAAAGCGTTGTTTTTGGACGGCAATGAAGAAATGACTATGTTTTGCAATTTCTCGTGCTCAGAAAGACTTAGAAAGTTGATAATTGTGGGCAATGTTAGAAATGTCATGAGAAACAAGAATTATGTAAAAGGATTGATGTAAATCATTGTTTACAAGAGAAAGTGAGACAGGAATGCAAAAAAGCGTTGTTTTTGGACAGCAATGAAGAAATGACTATGTTTTGCAATTTCTCCTGCTCAGAAAGACTCAGAAAGTTGATAATTGTGGGCAATGTTAGAAATGTCATGAGAAACAAGAATTATGTAAAGGATTGATGTAAATCATTGTTTCTAAGAGAAAGTGAGACAGGAATGCAAAAAAGCGTTGTTTTTGGACGGCAATGAGAAATGACTATGTTTTGCGATTTCTCCTGCTCAGAAAGACTTAGAAAAGTTGATAATTGTGGGCAATGTTAGAAATGTCATGAGAAACAAGAATTATGTAAAAGGATTGATTGTAAATCATTGTTTCTAAGAGAAAGTGAGACAGGAATGCAAAAAAGCGTTGTTTTTGGACGGCAATGAAGAAATGACTATGTTTTGCGATTTCTCCTGCTCAGAAAGACTTAGAAAGTTGATAATTGTGGGCAATATTAGAAATGTCATGAGAAACAAAAATTATGTAAAAGGATTGATGTAAATTATTGTTTCTAAGAGAAAGTGAGACAGGAATGCAAAAAAGCGTTGTTTTTGACGGCAATGAAGAAATGACTATGTTTTGCGATTTCTCCTGCTCAGAAAGACTTAGAAAGTTGATAATTGTGGGCAATGTTAGAAATGTCATGAGAAACAAGAATTATGTAAAAGGATTGATGTAAATCATTGTTTCTAAGAGAAAGTGAGACAGGAATGCAAAAAAGCGTTGTTTTTGGACGGCAATGAAGAAATGACTATGTTTTGCGATTTCTCCTGCTCAGAAAGACTTAGAAAGTTGATAATTGTGGGCAATGTTAGAAATGTCATGAGAAACAAGAAATATGTAAAAGGATTGATGTAAATCATTGTTTCTAAGAGAAAGTGAGACAGGAATGCAAAAAAGCGTTGTTTTTGGACGGCAATGAAGAAATGACTATGTTTTGCGATTTCTCCTGCTCAGAAAGACTTAGAAAGTTGATAATTGTGGGCAATGTTAGAAATGTCATGAGAAACAAGAATTATGTAAAAGGATTGATGTAAATCATTGTTTACAAGAGAAAGTGAGACAGAAATGCAAAAAAGCGTTGTTTTTGGACGGCAATGAAGAAATGACTATGTTTCGCGATTTCTCCTGCTCAGAAAGACTTAGAAAGTTGATAATTGTGGGCAATGTTAGAAATGTCATGAGAAACAAGAATTATGTAAAAGGATGATGTAAATCATTGTTTCTAAGAGAAAGTGAGACAGGAATGCAAAAAAAGCGTTGTTTTTGGACGGCAATGATAGAAAATGACTATGTTTGCGATTTCTCCTGCTCAGAAAGACTTAGAAAGTTGATAATTGTGGGCAATGTTAGAAATGTCATGAGAAACAAGAATTATGTAAAAGGATTGATGTAAATCATTGTTTCTAAGAGAAAGTGAGACAGGAATGCAAAAAAGCGTTGTTTTTGGACGGCAATGAAGAAATGACTATGTTTTGCGATTTCTCCTGCTCAGAAAGATTTAGAAAGTTGATAATTGTGGGCAATGTTAGAAATGTCATGAGAAACAAGAATTATGTAAAAGGATTGATGTAAATCATTGTTTCTAAGAGAAAGGTGAGACAGGAATGCAAAAAAGCGTTGTTTTTGGACGGCAATGAAGAAATGACTATGTTTTGCGATTTCTCCTGCTCAGAAAGACTTAGAAAGTTGATAATTGTGGGCAATATTAGAAATGTCATGAGAAACAAGAATTATGTAAAAGGATTGATGTAAATCATTGTTTCTAAGAGAAAGTGAGACAGGAATGCAAAAAAGCGTTGTTTTTGGACGGCAATGAAGAAATGACTATGTTTTGCAATTTCTCGTGCTCAGAAAGACTTAGAAAGTTGATAATTGTGGGCAATGTTAGAATGTCATGAGAAACAAGAATTATGTAAAAGTATTGATGTAAATCATTGTTTACAAGAGAAAGTGAGACAGGAATGCAAAAAAGCGTTGTTTTTGTACGGCAATGAAGAAATGACTATGTTTTGCAATTTCTCCTGCTCAGAAGACTTAGAAAGTTGATAATTGTGGGCAATGTTAGAAATGTCATGAGAAACAAGAATTATGTAAAAGGATTGATGTAAATCATTGTTTCTAAGAGAAGTGAGACAGGAATGCAAAAAAGCGTTGTTTTTGGACGGCAATGAAGAAATGACTATGTTTTGCGATTTCTCGTGCTCAGAAAGACTTAGAAAGTTGATAATTGTGGGCAATGTTAGAAATGTCATGAGAAACAAGAATTATGTAAAAGGATTGATGTAAATCATTGTTTCTAAGAGAAAGTGAGACAGGAATGCAAAAAAGCGTTGTTTTTGGACGGCAATGAAGAAATGACTATGTTTTGCAATTTCTCGTGCTCAGAAAGACTTAGAAAGTTGATAATTGTGGGCAATGTTAGAAATGTCATGAGAAACAAGAATTATGTAAAAGGATTGATGTAAATCATTGTTTACAAGAGAAAGTGAGACAGGAATGCAAAAAAGCGTTGTTTTGGACGGCAATGAAGAAATGACTATGTTTTGCAATTTCTCCTGCTCAGAAAGACTTAGAAAGTTGATATTGTGGGCAATGTTAGAAAATGTCATGAGAAACAAGAATTATGTAAAGGATTGATGTAAATCATTGTTTCTAAGAGAAAGTGAGACAGGAATGCAAAAAAGCGTTGTTTTGGAGGCAATGAAGAATGACTATGTTTTGCGATTTCTCCTGCTCAGAAAGACATAGAAAGTTGATAATTGTGGCAATGTAGAATGTCATGAGAAACAAGAATTATGTAATAGGATTGATGTAATCATTGTTTCTAAGAGAAAGTGAGACAGGAATGCAAAAAAGCGTTGTTTTTGGACGGCAATGAAGAAATGGACTATGTTTTGCGATTTCTCCTGCTCAGAAAGACTTAGAAAGTTGATAATTGTGGCAAAATTAGAAATGTCATGAGAAACAAGAATTATGTAAAAGGATTGATGTAAATCATTGTTTCTAAGAGAAAGTGAGACAGGAATGCAAAAAAGCGTTGTTTTTGGACGGCAATGAAGAAATGACTATGTTTTGCGATTTCTCCTGCTCAGAAAGACTTAGAAAGTTGATAATTGTGGGCAATGTTAGAAATGTCATGAGAAACAAGAATTATGTAAAAGGAATGATGTAAATCATTGTTTACAAGAGAAAGTGAGACAGAAATGCAAAAAAGCGTTGTTTTTGGACGGCATGAAGAAATGACTATGTTTGCGATTTCTCCTGCTCAGAAAGACTTAGAAAGTTGATAATTGTGGGCAATGTTAGAAATGTCATGAGAAACAAGAATTATGTAAAAGGATTGATGTAAATCATTGTTTCTAGAGAAAGTGAGACAGGAATGCAAAAAAGCGTTGTTTTTGGACGGCAATGAAGAAATGACTAAGTTTTGCAATTTCTCGAAGCTCAGAAAGACTTAGAAAGTTGATAATTGTGGGCAATGTTAGAAATGTCATGAGAAACAAGAATTATGTAAAAGGATTGATGTAAATCATTGTTTACAAGAGAAAGTGAGACAGGAATGCAAAAAAGCGTTGTTTTTGTACGGCAATGAAGAAATGACTATGTTTGCGATTTCTCCTGCTCAGAAAGACTTAGAAAGTTGATAATTGTGGGCAATGTTAGAAATGTCATGAGAAACAAGAATTATGTAAAAGGATTGATGTAAATCATTGTTTCTAAGAGAAAGTGAGACAGGAATGCAAAAAAGCGTTGTTTTTGGACGGCAATGAAGAAATGACTATGTTTTGCGATTTCTCCTGCTCAGAAAGACTTAGAAAGTTGATAATTGTGGGCAATATTAGAAATGTCATGAGAAACAAGAATTATGTAAAAGGATTGATGTAAATCATTGTTTCTAAGAGAAAGTAGACAGGAATGCAAAAAAAGGCTTTGTTTTTGGACGGCAATGAAGAAATGACTATGTTTTGCAATTTCTCGTGCTCAGAAAGACTTAGAAAGTTGATAATTGTGGGCAATGTTAGAAATGTCATGAGAAACAAGATTATGTAAAAGTATTGATGTAAATCATTGTTTACAAGAGAAAGTGAGACAGGAATGCAAAAAAGCGTTGTTTTTGTACGGCAATGAAGAAATGACTATGTTTGCAATTTCTCCTGCTCAGAAAGATTTAGAAAGTTGATAATTGTGGGCAATGTTAGAAATGTCATGAGAAACAAGAATTATGTAAAAGGATTGATGTAAATCATTGTTTCTAAGAGAAAGTGAGACAGGAATGCAAAAAAGCGTTGTTTTTGGACAGCAATGAAGAAATGACTATGTTTGCGATTTCTCCTGCTCAGAAAGACTTAGAAAGTTGATAATTGTGGGCAATGTTAGAAATGTCATGAGAAACAAGAATTATGTAAAAAGGATTGATGTAAATCATTGTTTCTAAGAGAAAGTGAGACAGGAATGCAAAAAAGCGTTGTTTTTGGACGGCAATGAAGAAATGACTATGTTTTGCGATTTCTCCTGCTCAGAAAGACTTAGAAAGTTGATAATTGTGGGCAATGTTAGAAATGTCATGAGAAACAAGAATTATGTAAAAGGATTGATGTAAATCATTGTTTCTAAGAGAAAGTGAGACAGGAATGCAAAAAAGCGTTGTTTTTGGACGGCAATGAAGAAATGACTATGTTTTGCGATTTCTCCTGCTCAGAAAGACTTAGAAAGTTGATAATTGTGGGCAATGTTAGAAATGTCATGAGAAACAAGAATTATGTAAAAGGATTGATGTAAATCATTGTTTACAAGAGAAAGTGAGACAGGAATGCAAAAAAGCGTTGTTTTTGGACGGCAATGAAGAAATGACCTATGTTTTGCAATTTCTCGTGCTCAGAAAGACTTAGAAAGTTGATAATTGTGGGCAATGTTAGAAATGTCATGAGAAACAAGAATTATGTAAAAGGATTGATGTAAATCATTGTTTACAAGAGAAAGTGAGACAGAATGCAAAAAAGCGTTGTTTTTGGACGCAATGAAGAAATGACTATGTTTTGCAATTTCTCCTGCTCAGAAAGACTCAGAAAGTTGATAATTGTGGGCAATGTTAGAAATGTCATGAGAAACAAGAATTATGTAAAAGGATTGATGTAAATCATGTTTCTAGAGAAAGTGAGACAGGAATGCAAAAAGCGTTGTTTTTGGACGGCAATGAAGAAATGACTATGTTTTGCGATTTCTCCTGCTCAGAAAGACTTAGAAGTTGATAATTGTGGGCAATGTTAGAAATGTCATGAGAAACAAGAATTATGTAAAGGATTGATGTAAATCATTGTTTCTAAGAGAAAGTGAGACAGGAATGCAAAAAAGCGTTGTTTTTGGACGGCAATGAAGAAATGACTATGTTTTGCGATTTCTCCTGCTCAGAAAGACTTAGAAAGTTGATAATTGTGGGCAATATTAGAAATGTCATGAGAAACAAAAATTATGTAAAAGGATGATGTAAATTATTGTTTCTAAGAGAAAGTGAGACAGGAATGCAAAAAAAGCGTTGTTTTTGGACGGCAATGAAGAAATGACTATGTTTTGCGATTTCTCCTGCTCAGAAAGACTTAGAAAGTTGATAATTGTGGGCAATGTTAGAAATGTCATGAGAAACAAGAATTATGTAAAAGGATTGATGTAAATCATTGTTTCTAAGAGAAAGTGAGACAGGAATGCAAAAAAGCGTTGTTTTTGGACAGCAATGAAGAAATGACTATGTTTTGCGATTTCTCCTGCTCAGAAAGACTTAGAAAGTTGATAATTGTGGGCAATGTTAGAAATGTCATGAGAAACAAGAATTATGTAAAGGATTGATGTAAATCATTGTTTCTAGAGAAAGTGAGACAGGAATGCAAAAAAGCGTTGTTTTTGGACGGCAATGAGAAATGACTATGTTTTGCGATTTCTCCTGCTCAGAAAGACTTAGAAAGTTGATAATTGTGGGCAATGTTAGAAATGTCATGAGAAACAAGAATTATGTAAAAGGATTGATGTAAATCATTGTTTACAAGAGAAAGTGAGACAGAAATGCAAAAAAGCGTTGTTTTTGGACGGCAATGAAGAAATGACTATGTTTTCGCGATTTCTCCTGCTCAGAAAGACTTAGAAAGTTGATAATTGTGGGCAATGTTAGAAATGTCATGAGAAACAAGAATTATGTAAAAGGATTGATGTAAATCATTGTTTCTAAGAGAAGTGAGACAGAATGCAAAAAAGGCTTGTTTTTGGACGGCAATGAAGAAATGACTATGTTTTGCGATTTCTCCTGCTCAGAAAGACTTAGAAAGTTGATAATTGTGGGCAATGTTAGAATGTCATGAGAAACAAGAATTATGTAAAAGGATTGATGTAAATCATTGTTTCTAAGAGAAAGTGAGACAGGAATGCAAAAAGCGTTGTTTTTGGACGGCAATGAAGAAATGACTATGTTTTGCGATTTCTCCTGCTCAGAAAGACTTAGAAAGTTGATAATTGTGGGCAATGTTAGAAATGTCATGAGAAACAAGATTATGTAAAAGGATTGATGTAAATCATTGTTTCTAAGAGAAAGTGAGACAGGAATGCAAAAAAAGCGTTGTTTTTGGACGGCAATGAAGAAATGACTATGTTTGCGATTTCTCCTGCTCAGAAAGACTTAGAAGTTGATAATTGTGGGCAATATTAGAAATGTCATGAGAAACAAGAATTATGTAAAAGGATTGATGTAAATCATTGTTTCTAAGAGAAAGTGAGACAGGAATGCAAAAAAAGCGTTGTTTTTGGACGGCAATGAAGAAATGACTATGTTTTGCAATTTCTCGTGCTCAGAAAGACTTAGAAAGTTGATAATTGTGGGCAATGTTAGAAATGTCATGAGAAACAAGAATTATGAAAAGTATTGATGTAAATCATGTTTACAAGAGAAAGTGAGACAGGAATGCAAAAAAGCGTTGTTTTTGTACGGCAATGAAGAAATGACTATGTTTTGCAATTTCTCCTGCTCAGAAGACTTAGAAAGTTGATAATTGTGGGCAATGTTAGAAATGTCATGAGAAACAAGAATTATGTAAAAGGATTGATGTAAATCATTGTTTCTAAGAGAAAGTGAGACAGGAATGCAAAAAAGCGTTGTTTTGGACGGCAATGAAGAAATGACTATGTTTTGCGATTCTCCTGCTCAGAAAGACTTAGAAAGTTGATAATTGTGGGCAATGTTAGAAATGTCATGAGAAACAAGAATTATGTAAAAGGATTGATGTAAATCATTGTTTCTAAGAGAAAGTGAGACAGGAATGCAAAAAAGCGTTGTTTTGGACGGCAATGAAGAAATGACTATGTTTTGCAATTTCTCGTGCTCAGAAAGACTTAGAAAGTTGATAATTGTGGGCAATGTTAGAAATGTCATGAGAACAAGAATTATGTAAAAGGATTGATGTAAATCATTGTTTACAAGAGAAAGTGAGACAGGAATGCAAAAAAGCGTTGTTTTTGGACGGCAATGAAGAAATGACTATGTTTTGCAATTTCTCCTGCTCAGAAAGACTTAGAAAGTTGATAATTGTGGGCAATGTTAGAAATGTCATGAGAAACAAGAATTATGTAAAAGGATTGATGTAAATCATTGTTTACAAGAGAAAGTGAGACAGAAATGCAAAAAAGCGTTGTTTTTGGACGGCAATGAAGAAATGACTATGTTTCGCGATTTCTCCTGCTCAGAAAGACTTAGAAAGTTGATAATTGTGGGCAATGTTAGAAATGTCATGAGAAACAAGAATTATGTAAAAGGATTGATGTAAATCATTGTTTCTAAGAGAAAGTGAGACAGGAATGCAAAAAAGCGTTGTTTTTGGACGGCAATGAAGAAATGACTATGTTTTGCGATTTCTCCTGCTCAGAAAGACTTAGAAAGTTGATAATTGTGGGCAATGTTAGAAATGTCATGAGAAACAAGAATTATGTAAAAGGATTGATGTAAATCATTGTTTCTAAGAGAAAGTGAGACAGGAATGCAAAAAAGCGTTGTTTTTGGACGGCAATGAAGAAATGACTATGTTTTGCGATTTCTCCTGCTCAGAAAGACTTAGAAAGTTGATAATTGTGGGCAATGTTAGAAATGTCATGAGAAACAAGAATTATGTAAAAGGATTGATGTAAATCATTGTTTCTAAGAGAAAGTGAGACAGGAATGCAAAAAAGCGTTGTTTTTGGACGGCAATGAAGAAATGACTATGTTTTGCGATTTCTCCTGCTCAGAAAGACTTAGAAAGTTGATAATTGTGGGCAATATTAGAAATGTCATGAGAAACAAGAATTATGTAAAAGGATTGATGTAAATCATTGTTTCTAAGAGAAAGTGAGACAGGAATGCAAAAAAGCGTTGTTTTTGGACGGCAATGAAGAAATGACTATGTTTTGCAATTTCTCGTGCTCAGAAAGACTTAGAAAGTTGATAATTGTGGGCAATGTTAGAAATGTCATGAGAAACAAGAATTATGTAAAAGTATTGATGTAAATCATTGTTTACAAGAGAAAGTGAGACAGGAATGCAAAAAAGCGTTGTTTTTGTACGGCAATGAAGAAATGACTATGTTTTGCAATTTCTCGTGCTCAGAAAGACTTAGAAAGTTGATAATTGTGGGCAATGTTAGAAATGTCATGAGAAACAAGAATTATGTAAAAGGATTGATGTAAATCATTGTTTACAAGAGAAAGTGAGACAGGAATGCAAAAAAGCGTTGTTTTTGGACGGCAATGAAGAAATGACTATGTTTTGCAATTTCTCCTGCTCAGAAAGACTTAGAAAGTTGATAATTGTGGGCAATGTTAGAAATGTCATGAGAAACAAGAATTATGTAAAAGGATTGATGTAAATCATTGTTTCTAAGAGAAAGTGAGACAGGAATGCAAAAAAGCGTTGTTTTTGGACGGCAATGAAGAAATGACTATGTTTTGCGATTTCTCCTGCTCAGAAAGACTTAGAAAGTTGATAATTGTGGGCAATGTAAGAAATGTCATGAGAAACAAGAATTATGTAAAAGGATTGATGTAAATCATTGTTTCTAAGAGAAAGTGAGACAGGAATGCAAAAAAGCGTTGTTTTTGGACGGCAATGAAGAAATGACTATGTTTTGCGATTTCTCCTGCTCAGAAAGACTTAGAAAGTTGATAATTGTGGGCAATGTTAGAAATGTCATGAGAAACAAGAATTATGTAAAAGGATTGATGTAAATCATTGTTTACAAGAGAAAGTGAGACAGGAATGCAAAAAAGCGTTGTTTTTGTACGGCAATGAAGAAATGACTATGTTTTGCGATTTCTCCTGCTCAGAAAGACTTAGAAAGTTGATAATTGTGGGCAATGTTAGAAATGTCATGAGAAACAAGAATTATGTAAAAGGATTGATGTAAATCATTGTTTCTAAGAGAAAGTGAGACAGGAATGCAAAAAAGCGTTGTTTTTGGACGGCAATGAAGAAATGACTATGTTTTGCGATTTCTCCTGCTCAGAAAGACTTAGAAAGTTGATAATTGTGGGCAATGTTAGAAATGTCATGAGAAACAAGAATTATGTAAAAGGATTGATGTAAATCATTGTTTCTAAGAGAAAGTGAGACAGGAATGCAAAAAAGCGTTGTTTTTGGACGGCAATGAAGAAATGACTATGTTTTGCAATTTCTCGTGCTCAGAAAGACTTAGAAAGTTGATAATTGTGGGCAATGTTAGAAATGTCATGAGAAACAAGAATTATGTAAAAGGATTGATGTAAATCATTGTTTCTAAGAGAAAGTGAGACAGGAATGCAAAAAAGCGTTGTTTTTGGACGGCAATGAAGAAATGACTATGTTTTGCAATTTCTCGTGCTCAGAAAGACTTAGAAAGTTGATAATTGTGGGCAATGTTAGAAATGTCATGAGAAACAAGAATTATGTAAAAGGATTGATGTAAATCATTGTTTACAAGAGAAAGTGAGACAGGAATGCAAAAAAGCGTTGTTTTTGTACGGCAATGAAGAAATGACTATGTTTTGCGATTTCTCCTGCTCAGAAAGACTTAGAAAGTTGATAATTGTGGGCAATGTTAGAAATGTCATGAGAAACAAGAATTATGTAAAAGGATTGATGTAAATCATTGTTTCTAAGAGAAAGTGAGACAGGAATGCAAAAAAGCGTTGTTTTTGGACGGCAATGAAGAAATGACTATGTTTTGCGATTTCTCCTGCTCAGAAAGACTTAGAAAGTTGATAATTGTGGGCAATGTTAGAAATGTCATGAGAAACAAGAATTATGTAAAAGGATTGATGTAAATCATTGTTTCTAAGAGAAAGTGAGACAGGAATGCAAAAAAGCGTTGTTTTTGGACGGCAATGAAGAAATGACTATGTTTTGCAATTTCTCGTGCTCAGAAAGACTTAGAAAGTTGATAATTGTGGGCAATGTTAGAAATGTCATGAGAAACAAGAATTATGTAAAAGTATTGATGTAAATCATTGTTTACAAGAGAAAGTGAGACAGGAATGCAAAAAAGCGTTGTTTTTGTACGGCAATGAAGAAATGACTATGTTTTGCAATTTCTCCTGCTCAGAAAGACTTAGAAAGTTGATAATTGTGGGCAATGTTAGAAATGTCATGAGAAACAAGAATTATGTAAAAGGATTGATGTAAATCATTGTTTCTAAGAGAAAGTGAGACAGGAATGCAAAAAAGCGTTGTTTTTGGACGGCAATGAAGAAATGACTATGTTTTGCGATTTCTCCTGCTCAGAAAGACTTAGAAAGTTGATAATTGTGGGCAATGTTAGAAATGTCATGAGAAACAAGAATTATGTAAAAGGATTGATGTAAATCATTGTTTCTAAGAGAAAGTGAGACAGGAATGCAAAAAAGCGTTGTTTTTGGACGGCAATGAAGAAATGACTATGTTTTGCAATTTCTCGTGCTCAGAAAGACTTAGAAAGTTGATAATTGTGGGCAATGTTAGAAATGTCATGAGAAACAAGAATTATGTAAAAGGATTGATGTAAATCATTGTTTCTAAGAGAAAGTGAGACAGGAATGCAAAAAAGCGTTGTTTTTGGACGGCAATGAAGAAATGACTATGTTTTGCAATTTCTCGTGCTCAGAAAGACTTAGAAAGTTGATAATTGTGGGCAATGTTAGAAATGTCATGAGAAACAAGAATTATGTAAAAGGATTGATGTAAATCATTGTTTACAAGAGAAAGTGAGACAGGAATGCAAAAAAGCGTTGTTTTTGTACGGCAATGAAGAAATGACTATGTTTTGCGATTTCTCCTGCTCAGAAAGACTTAGAAAGTTGATAATTGTGGGCAATGTTAGAAATGTCATGAGAAACAAGAATTATGTAAAAGGATTGATGTAAATCATTGTTTCTAAGAGAAAGTGAGACAGGAATGCAAAAAAGCGTTGTTTTTGGACGGCAATGAAGAAATGACTATGTTTTGCGATTTCTCCTGCTCAGAAAGACTTAGAAAGTTGATAATTGTGGGCAATGTTAGAAATGTCATGAGAAACAAGAATTATGTAAAAGGATTGATGTAAATCATTGTTTCTAAGAGAAAGTGAGACAGGAATGCAAAAAAGCGTTGTTTTTGGACGGCAATGAAGAAATGACTATGTTTTGCAATTTCTCGTGCTCAGAAAGACTTAGAAAGTTGATAATTGTGGGCAATGTTAGAAATGTCATGAGAAACAAGAATTATGTAAAAGTATTGATGTAAATCATTGTTTACAAGAGAAAGTGAGACAGGAATGCAAAAAAGCGTTGTTTTTGTACGGCAATGAAGAAATGACTATGTTTTGCAATTTCTCCTGCTCAGAAAGACTTAGAAAGTTGATAATTGTGGGCAATGTTAGAAATGTCATGAGAAACAAGAATTATGTAAAAGGATTGATGTAAATCATTGTTTCTAAGAGAAAGTGAGACAGGAATGCAAAAAAGCGTTGTTTTTGGACGGCAATGAAGAAATGACTATGTTTTGCGATTACTCCTGCTCAGAAAGACTTAGAAAGTTGATAATTGTGGGCAATGTTAGAAATGTCATGAGAAACAAGAATTATGTAAAAGGATTGATGTAAATCATTGTTTCTAAGAGAAAGTGAGACAGGAATGCAAAAAAGCGTTGTTTTTGGACGGCAATGAAGAAATGACTATGTTTTGCGATTTCTCCTGCTCAGAAAGACTTAGAAAGTTGATAATTGTGGGCAATGTTAGAAATGTCATGAGAAACAAGAATTATGTAAAAGGATTGATGTAAATCATTGTTTACAAGAGAAAGTGAGACAGGAATGCAAAAAAGCGTTGTTTTTGGACGGCAATGAAGAAATGACTATGTTTTGCAATTTCTCCTGCTCAGAAAGACTTAGAAAGTTGATAATTGTGGGCAATGTTAGAAATGTCATGAGAAACAAGAATTATGTAAAAGGATTGATGTAAATCATTGTTTCTAAGAGAAAGTGAGACAGGAATGCAAAAAAGCGTTGTTTTTGGACGGCAATGAAGAAATGACTATGTTTTGCGATTTCTCCTGCTCAGAAAGACTTAGAAAGTTGATAATTGTGGGCAATGTTAGAAATGTCATGAGAAACAAGAATTATGTAAAAGGATTGATGTAAATCATTGTTTCTAAGAGAAAGTGAGACAGGAATGCAAAAAAGCGTTGTTTTTGGACGGCAATGAAGAAATGACTATGTTTTACGATTTCTCCTGCTCAGAAAGACTTAGAAAGTTGATAATTGTGGGCAATATTAGAAATGTCATGAGAAACAAGAATTATGTAAAAGGATTGATGTAAATTATTGTTTCTAAGAGAAAGTGAGACAGGAATGCAAAAAAGCGTTGTTTTTGGACGGCAATGAAGAAATGACTATGTTTTGCGATTTCTCCTGCTCAGAAAGACTTAGAAAGTTGATAATTGTGGGCAATGTTAGAAATGTCATGAGAAAAAAGAATTATGTAAAAGGATTGATGTAAATCATTGTTTACAAGAGAAATTGAGACAGAAATGCAAAAAAGCGTTGTTTTTGGACGGCAATGAAGAAATGACTATGTTTTGCGATTTCTCCTGCTCAGAAAGACTTAGAAAGTTGATAATTGTGGGCAATGTTAGAAATGTCATGAGAAACAAGAATTATGTAAAAGGATTGATGTAAATCATTGTTTACAAGAGAAAGTGAGACAGAAATGCAAAAAAGCGTTGTTTTTGGACGGCAATGAAGAAATGACTATATTTCGCGATTTCTCGTGCTCAGAAAGACTTAGAAAGTTGATAATTGTGGGCAATGTTAGAAATGTCATGAGAAACAAGAATTATGTAAAAGGATTGATGTAAATCATTGTTTCTAAGAGAAAGTGAGACAGGAATGCAAAAAAGCGTTGTTTTTGGACGGCAATGAAGAAATGACTATGTTTTGCAATTTCTCGTGCTCAGAAAGACTTAGAAAGTTGATAATTGTGGGCAATGTTAGAAATGTCATGAGAAACAAGAATTATGTAAAAGGATTGATGTAAATCATTGTTTACAAGAGAAAGTGAGACAGGAATGCAAAAAAGCGTTGTTTTTGTACGGCAATGAAGAAATGACTATGTTTTGCGATTTCTCCTGCTCAGAAAGACTTAGAAAGTTGATAATTGTGGGCAATGTTAGAAATGTCATGAGAAACAAGAATTATGTAAAAGGATTGATGTAAATCATTGTTTCTAAGAGAAAGTGAGACAGGAATGCAAAAAAGCGTTGTTTTTGGATGGCAATGAAGAAATGACTATGTTTTGCGATTTCTCCTGCTCAGAAAGACTTAGAAAGTTGATAATTGTGGGCAATGTTAGAAATGTCATGAGAAACAAGAATTATGTAAAAGGATTGATGTAAATCATTGTTTCTAAGAGAAAGTGAGACAGGAATGCAAAAAAGCGTTGTTTTTGGACGGCAATGAAGAAATGACTATGTTTTACGATTTCTCCTGCTCAGAAAGACTTAGAAAGTTGATAATTGTGGGCAATATTAGAAATGTCATGAGAAACAAGAATTATGTAAAAGGATTGATGTAAATCATTGTTTCTAAGATAAAGTGAGACAGGAATGCAAAAAAGCGTTGTTTTTGGACGGCAATGAAGAAATGACTATGTTTTGCGATTTCTCCTGCTCAGAAAGACTTAGAAAGTTGATAATTGTGGGCAATGTTAGAAATGTCATGAGAAACAAGAATTATGTAAAAGTATTGATGTAAATCATTGTTTACAAGAGAAAGTGAGACAGGAATGCAAAAAAGCGTTGTTTTTGTACGGCAATGAAGAAATGACTATGTTTTGCAATTTCTCCTGCTCAGAAAGACTTAGAAAGTTGATAATTGTGGGCAATGTTAGAAATGTCATGAGAAACAAGAATTATGTAAAAGGATTGATGTAAATCATTGTTTCTAAGAGAAAGTGAGACAGGAATGCAAAAAAGCGTTGTTTTTGGACGGCAATGAAGAAATGACTATGTTTTGCGATTTCTCCTGCTCAGAAAGACTTAGAAAGTTGATAATTGTGGGCAATGTTAGAAATGTCTTGAGAAACAAGAATTATGTAAAAGGATTGATGTAAATCATTGTTTCTAAGAGAAAGTGAGACAGGAATGCAAAAAAGCGTTGTTTTTGGACGGCAATGAAGAAATGACTATGTTTTGCAATTTCTCGTGCTCAGAAAGACTTAGAAAGTTGATAATTGTGGGCAATGTTAGAAATGTCATGAGAAACAAGAATTATGTAAAAGGATTGATGTAAATCATTGTTTACAAGAGAAAGTGAGACAGAAATGCAAAAAAGCGTTGTTTTTGGACGGCAATGAAGAAATGACTATGTTTTGCGATTTCTCCTGCTCAGAAAGACTTAGAAAGTTGATAATTGTGGGCAATGTTAGAAATGTCATGAGAAACAAGAATTATGTAAAAGGATTGATGTAAATCATTGTTTACAAGAGAAAGTGAGACAGAAATGCAAAAAAGCGTTGTTTTTGGACGGCAATGAAGAAATGACTATGTTTTGCAATTTCTCGTGCTCAGAAAGACTTAGAAAGTTGATAATTGTGGGCAATGTTAGAAATGTCATGAGAAACAAGAATTATGTAAAAGGATTGATGTAAATCATTGTTTACAAGAGAAAGTGAGACAGGAATGCAAAAAAGCGTTGTTTTTGTACGGCAATGAAGAAATGACTATGTTTTGCGATTTCTCCTGCTCAGAAAGACTTAGAAAGTTGATAATTGTGGGCAATGTTAGAAATGTCATGAGAAACAAGAATTATGTAAAAGGATTGATGTAAATCATTGTTTCTAAGAAAAAGTGAGACAGGAATGCAAAAAAGCGTTGTTTTTTAACGGCAATGAAGAAATGACTATGTTTTGCGATTTCTCCTGCTCAGAAAGACTTAGAAAGTTGATAATTGTGGGCAATGTTAGAAATGTCATGAGAAACAAGAATTATGTAAAAGGATTGATGTAAATCATTGTTTCTAAGAGAAAGTGAGACAGGAATGCAAAATAGCGTTGTTTTTGGACGGCAATGAAGAAATGACTATGTTTTGCGATTTCTCCTGCTCAGAAAGACTTAGAAAGTTGATAATTGTGGGCAATGTTAGAAATGTCATGAGAAACAAGAATTATGTAAAAGGATTGATGTAAATCATTGTTTACAAGAGAAAGTGAGACAGGAATGCAAAAAAGCGTTGTTTTTGGACGGCAATGAAGAAATGACTATGTTTTGCAATTTCTCCTGCTCAGAAAGACTTAGAAAGTTGATAATTGTGGGCAATGTTAGAAATGTCATAAGAAACAAGAATTATGTAAAAGGATTGATGTAAATCATTGTTTCTAAGAGAAAGTGAGACAGGAATGCAAAAAAGCGTTGTTTTTGGACGGCAATGAAGAAATGACTATGTTTTGCGATTTCTCCTGCTCAGAAAGACTTAGAAAGTTGATAATTGTGGGCAATATTAGAAATGTCATGAGAAACAAGAATTATGTAAAAGGATTGATGTAAATCATTGTTTCTAAGAGAAAGTGAGACAGGAATGCAAAAAAGCGTTGTTTTTGGACGGCAATGAAGAAATGACTATGTTTTGCGATTTCTCCTGCTCAGAAAGACTTAGAAAGTTGATAATTGTGGGCAATGTTAGAAATGTCATGAGAAACAAGAATTATGTAAAAGGATTGATGTAAATCATTGTTTACAAGAGAAAGTGAGACAGGAATGCAAAAAAGCGTTGTTTTTGGACGGCAATGAAGAAATGACTATGTTTTGCAATTTCTCGTGCTCAGAAAGACTTAGAAAGTTGATAATTGTGGGCAATGTTAGAAATGTCATGAGAAACAAGAATTATGTAAAAGGATTGATGTAAATCATTGTTTACAAGAGAAAGTGAGACAGGAATGCAAAAAAGCGTTGTTTTTGGATGGCAATGAAGAAATGACTATGTTTTGCAATTTCTCGTGCTCAGAAAGACTTAGAAAGTTGATAATTGTGGGCAATGTTAGAAATGTCATGAGAAACAAGAATTATGTAAAAGGATTGATGTAAATCATTGTTTACAAGAGAAAGTGAGACAGGAATGCAAAAAAGCGTTGTTTTTGTACGGCAATGAAGAAATGACTATGTTTTGCGATTTCTCCTGCTCAGAAAGACTTAGAAAGTTGATAATTGTGGGCAATGTTAGAAATGTCATGAGAAACAAGAATTATGTAAAAGGATTGATGTAAATCATTGTTTCTAAGAGAAAGTGAGACAGGAATGCAAAAAAGCGTTGTTTTTGGACGGCAATGAAGAAATGACTATGTTTTGCGATTTCTCCTGCTCAGAAAGACTTAGAAAGTTGATAATTGTGGGCAATGTTAGAAATGTCATGAGAAACAAGAATTATGTAAAAGGATTGATGTAAATCATTGTTTCTAAGAGAAAGTGAGACAGGAATGCAAAAAAGCGTTGTTTTTGGACGGCAATGAAGAAATGACTATGTTTTGCAATTTCTCCTGCTCAGAAAGACTTAGAAAGTTGATAATTGTGGGCAATGTTAGAAATGTCATGAGAAACAAGAATTATGTAAAAGTATTGATGTAAATCATTGTTTACAAGAGAAAGTGAGACAGGAATGCAAAAAAGCGTTGTTTTTGTACGGCAATGAAGAAATGACTATGTTTTGCAATTTCTCCTGCTCAGAAAGACTTAGAAAGTTGATAATTGTGGGCAATGTTAGAAATGTCATGAGAAACAAGAATTATGTAAAAGGATTGATGTAAATCATTGTTTCTAAGAGAAAGTGAGACAGGAATGCAAAAAAGCGTTGTTTTTGGACGGCAATGAAGAAATGACTATGTTTTGCGATTTCTCCTGCTCAGAAAGACTTAGAAAGTTGATAATTGTGGGCAATGTTAGAAATGTCATGAGAAACAAGAATTATGTAAAAGGATTGATGTAAATCATTGTTTCTAAGAGAAAGTGAGACAGGAATGCAAAAAAGCGTTGTTTTTGGACGGCAATGAAGAAATGACTATGTTTTGCGATTTCTCCTGCTCAGAAAGACTTAGAAAGTTGATAATTGTGGGCAATGTTAGAAATGTCATGAGAAACAAGAATTATGTAAAAGGATTGATGTAAATCATTGTTTCTAAGAGAAAGTGAGACAGGAATGCAAAAAAGCGTTGTTTTTGGACGGCAATGAAGAAATGACTATGTTTTGCGATTTCTCCTGCTCAGAAAGACTTAGAAAGTTGATAATTGTGGGCAATGTTAGAAATGTCATGAGAAACAAGAATTATGTAAAAGGATTGATGTAAATCATTGTTTCTAAGAGAAAGTGAGACAGGAATGCAAAAAAGCGTTGTTTTTGGACGGCAATGAAGAAATGACTATGTTTTGCAATTTCTCGTGCTCAGAAAGACTTAGAAAGTTGATAATTGTGGGCAATGTTAGAAATGTCATGAGAAACAAGAATTATGTAAAAGGATTGATGTAAATCATTGTTTACAAGAGAAAGTGAGACAGGAATGCAAAAAAGCGTTGTTTTTGGACGGCAATGAAGAAATGACTATGTTTTACGATTTCTCCTGCTCAGAAAGACTTAGAAAATTGATAATTGTGGGCAATATTAGAAATGTCATGAGAAACAAGAATTATGTAAAAGGATTGATGTAAATTATTGTTTCTAAGAGAAAGTGAGACAGGAATGCAAAAAAGCGTTGTTTTTGGACGGCAATGAAGAAATGACTATGTTTTGCGATTTCTCCTGCTCAGAAAGACTTAGAAAGTTGATAATTGTGGGCAATATTAGAAATGTCATGAGAAACAAGAATTATGTAAAAGGATTGATGTAAATCATTGTTTCTAAGAGAAAGTGAGACAGGAATGCAAAAAAGCGTTGTTTTTGGACGGCAATGAAGAAATGACTATGTTTTGCGATTTCTCCTGCTCAGAAAGACTTAGAAAGTTGATAATTGTGGGCAATGTTAGAAATGTCATGAGAAACAAGAATTATGTAAAAGGATTGATGTAAATCATTGTTTACAAGAGAAAGTGAGACAGGAATGCAAAAAAGCGTTGTTTTTGGACGGCAATGAAGAAATGACTATGTTTTGCAATTTCTCGTGCTCAGAAAGACTTAGAAAGTTGATAATTGTGGGCAATGTTAGAAATGTCATGAGAAACAAGAATTATGTAAAAGGATTGATGTAAATCATTGTTTACAAGAGAAAGTGAGACAGGAATGCAAAAAAGCGTTGTTTTTGGATGGCAATGAAGAAATGACTATGTTTTGCAATTTCTCGTGCTCAGAAAGACTTAGAAAGTTGATAATTGTGGGCAATGTTAGAAATGTCATGAGAAACAAGAATTATGTAAAAGGATTGATGTAAATCATTGTTTACAAGAGAAAGTGAGACAGGAATGCAAAAAAGCGTTGTTTTTGTACGGCAATGAAGAAATGACTATGTTTTGCGATTTCTCCTGCTCAGAAAGACTTAGAAAGTTGATAATTGTGGGCAATGTTAGAAATGTCATGAGAAACAAGAATTATGTAAAAGGATTGATGTAAATCATTGTTTCTAAGAGAAAGTGAGACAGGAATGCAAAAAAGCGTTGTTTTTGGACGGCAATGAAGAAATGACTATGTTTTGCGATTTCTCCTGCTCAGAAAGACTTAGAAAGTTGATAATTGTGGGCAATGTTAGAAATGTCATGAGAAACAAGAATTATGTAAAAGGATTGATGTAAATCATTGTTTCTAAGAGAAAGTGAGACAGGAATGCAAAAAAGCGTTGTTTTTGGACGGCAATGAAGAAATGACTATGTTTTGCAATTTCTCCTGCTCAGAAAGACTTAGAAAGTTGATAATTGTGGGCAATGTTAGAAATGTCATGAGAAACAAGAATTATGTAAAAGTATTGATGTAAATCATTGTTTACAAGAGAAAGTGAGACAGGAATGCAAAAAAGCGTTGTTTTTGTACGGCAATGAAGAAATGACTATGTTTTGCAATTTCTCCTGCTCAGAAAGACTTAGAAAGTTGATAATTGTGGGCAATGTTAGAAATGTCATGAGAAACAAGAATTATGTAAAAGGATTGATGTAAATCATTGTTTCTAAGAGAAAGTGAGACAGGAATGCAAAAAAGCGTTGTTTTTGGACGGCAATGAAGAAATGACTATGTTTTGCGATTTCTCCTGCTCAGAAAGACTTAGAAAGTTGATAATTGTGGGCAATGTTAGAAATGTCATGAGAAACAAGAATTATGTAAAAGGATTGATGTAAATCATTGTTTCTAAGAGAAAGTGAGACAGGAATGCAAAAAAGCGTTGTTTTTGGACGGCAATGAAGAAATGACTATGTTTTGCGATTTCTCCTGCTCAGAAAGACTTAGAAAGTTGATAATTGTGGGCAATGTTAGAAATGTCATGAGAAACAAGAATTATGTAAAAGGATTGATGTAAATCATTGTTTCTAAGAGAAAGTGAGACAGGAATGCAAAAAAGCGTTGTTTTTGGACGGCAATGAAGAAATGACTATGTTTTGCGATTTCTCCTGCTCAGAAAGACTTAGAAAGTTGATAATTGTGGGCAATGTTAGAAATGTCATGAGAAACAAGAATTATGTAAAAGGATTGATGTAAATCATTGTTTCTAAGAGAAAGTGAGACAGGAATGCAAAAAAGCGTTGTTTTTGGACGGCAATGAAGAAATGACTATGTTTTGCAATTTCTCGTGCTCAGAAAGACTTAGAAAGTTGATAATTGTGGGCAATGTTAGAAATGTCATGAGAAACAAGAATTATGTAAAAGGATTGATGTAAATCATTGTTTACAAGAGAAAGTGAGACAGGAATGCAAAAAAGCGTTGTTTTTGGACGGCAATGAAGAAATGACTATGTTTTACGATTTCTCCTGCTCAGAAAGACTTAGAAAGTTGATAATTGTGGGCAATATTAGAAATGTCATGAGAAACAAGAATTATGTAAAAGGATTGATGTAAATTATTGTTTCTAAGAGAAAGTGAGACAGGAATGCAAAAAAGCGTTGTTTTTGGACGGCAATGAAGAAATGACTATGTTTTGCGATTTCTCCTGCTCAGAAAGACTTAGAAAGTTGATAATTGTGGGCAATGTTAGAAATGTCATGAGAAACAAGAATTATGTAAAAGGATTGATGTAAATCATTGTTTACAAGAGAAAGTGAGACAGAAATGCAAAAAAGCGTTGTTTTTGGACGGCAATGAAGAAATGACTATGTTTTGCGATTTCTCCTGCTCAGAAAGACTTAGAAAGTTGATAATTGTGGGCAATGTTAGAAATGTCATGAGAAACAAGAATTATGTAAAAGGATTGATGTAAATCATTGTTTACAAGAGAAAGTGAGACAGGAATGCAAAAAAGCGTTGTTTTTGTACGGCAATGAAGAAATGACTATGTTTTGCGATTTCTCCTGCTCAGAAAGACTTAGAAAGTTGATAATTGTGGGCAATGTTAGAAATGTCATGAGAAACAAGAATTATGTAAAAGGATTGATGTAAATCATTGTTTCTAAGAGAAAGTGAGACAGGAATGCAAAAAAGCATTGTTTTTGGATGGCAATGAAGAAATGACTATGTTTTGCGATTTCTCCTGCTCAGAAAGACTTAGAAAGTTGATAATTGTGGGCAATGTTAGAAATGTCATGAGAAACAAGAATTATGTAAAAGGATTGATGTAAATCATTGTTTCTAAGAGAAAGTGAGACAGGAATGCAAAAAAGCGTTGTTTTTGGACGGCAATGAAGAAATGACTATGTTTTGCGATTTCTCCTGCTCAGAAAGACTTAGAAAGTTGATAATTGTGGGCAATGTTAGAAATGTCATGAGAAACAAGAATTATGTAAAAGGATTGATGTAAATCATTGTTTCTAAGAGAAAGTGAGACAGGAATGCAAAAAAGCGTTGTTTTTGGACGGCAATGAAGAAATGACTATGTTTTGCAATTTCTCGTGCTCAGAAAGACTTAGAAAGTTGATAATTGTGGGCAATGTTAGAAATGTCATGAGAAACAAGAATTATGTAAAAGGATTGATGTAAATCATTGTTTACAAGAGAAAGTGAGACAGGAATGCAAAAAAGCGTTGTTTTTGGACGGCAATGAAGAAATGACTATGTTTTACGATTTCTCCTGCTCAGAAAGACTTAGAAAGTTGATAATTGTGGGCAATATTAGAAATGTCATGAGAAACAAGAATTATGTAAAAGGATTGATGTAAATTATTGTTTCTAAGAGAAAGTGAGACAGGAATGCAAAAAAGCGTTGTTTTTGGACGGCAATGAAGAAATGACTATGTTTTGCGATTTCTCCTGCTCAGAAAGACTTAGAAAGTTGATAATTGTGGGCAATGTTAGAAATGTCATGAGAAACAAGAATTATGTAAAAGGATTGATGTAAATCATTGTTTACAAGAGAAAGTGAGACAGAAATGCAAAAAAGCGTTGTTTTTGGACGGCAATGAAGAAATGACTATGTTTTGCGATTTCTCCTGCTCAGAAAGACTTAGAAAGTTGATAATTGTGGGCAATGTTAGAAATGTCATGAGAAACAAGAATTATGTAAAAGGATTGATGTAAATCATTGTTTACAAGAGAAAGTGAGACAGGAATGCAAAAAAGCGTTGTTTTTGTACGGCAATGAAGAAATGACTATGTTTTGCGATTTCTCCTGCTCAGAAAGACTTAGAAAGTTGATAATTGTGGGCAATGTTAGAAATGTCATGAGAAACAAGAATCATGTAAAAGGATTGATGTAAATCATTGTTTCTAAGAGAAAGTGAGACAGGAATGCAAAAAAGCATTGTTTTTGGATGGCAATGAAGAAATGACTATGTTTTGCGATTTCTCCTGCTCAGAAAGACTTAGAAAGTTGATAATTGTGGGCAATGTTAGAAATGTCATGAGAAACAAGAATTATGTAAAAGGATTGATGTAAATCATTGTTTCTAAGAGAAAGTGAGACAGGAATGCAAAAAAGCGTTGTTTTTGGACGGCAATGAAGAAATGACTATGTTTTGCAATTTCTCGTGCTCAGAAAGACTTAGAAAGTTGATAATTGTGGGCAATGTTAGAAATGTCATGAGAAACAAGAATTATGTAAAAGGATTGATGTAAATCATTGTTTCTAAGATAAAGTGAGACAGGAATGCAAAAAAGCGTTGTTTTTGGACGGCAATGAAGAAATGACTATGTTTTGCAATTTCTCCTGCTCAGAAAGACTTAGAAAGTTGATAATTGTGGGCAATGTTAGAAATGTCATGAGAAACAAGAATTATGTAAAAGGATTGATGTAAATCATTGTTTACAAGAGAAAGTGAGACAGAAATGCAAAAAAGCGTTGTTTTTGGACGGCAATGAAGAAATGACTATGTTTTGCGATTTCTCCTGCTCAGAAAGACTTAGAAAGTTGATAATTGTGGGCAATGTTAGAAATGTCATGAGAAACAAGAATTATGTAAAAGGATTGATGTAAATCATTGTTTACAAGAGAAAGTGAGACAGAAATGCAAAAAAGCGTTGTTTTTGGACGGCAATGAAGAAATGACTATGTTTTGCAATTTCTCGTGCTCAGAAAGACTTAGAAAGTTGATAATTGTGGGCAATGTTAGAAATGTCATGAGAAACAAGAATTATGTAAAAGGATTGATGTAAATCATTGTTTACAAGAGAAAGTGAGACAGGAATGCAAAAAAGCGTTGTTTTTTTACGGCAATGAAGAAATGACTATGTTTTGCGATTTCTCCTGCTCAGAAAGACTTAGAAAGTTGATAATTGTGGGCAATGTTAGAAATGTCATGAGAAACAAGAATTATGTAAAAGGATTGATGTAAATCATTGTTTCTAAGAGAAAGTGAGACAGGAATGCAAAAAAGCGTTGTTTTTGGATGGCAATGAAGAAATGACTATGTTTTGCGATTTCTCCTGCTCAGAAAGACTTAGAAAGTTGATAATTGTGGGCAATGTTAGAAATGTCATGAGAAACAAGAATTATGTAAAAGGATTGATGTAAATCATTGTTTCTAAGAGAAAGTGAGACAGGAATGCAAAAAAGCGTTGTTTTTGGACGGCAATGAAGAAATGACTATGTTTTGCGATTTCTCCTGCTCAGAAAGACTTAGAAAGTTGATAATTGTGGGCAATATTAGAAATGTCATGAGAAACAAGAATTATGTAAAAGGATTGATGTAAATCATTGTTTCTAAGATAAAGTGAGACAGGAATGCAAAAAAGCGTTGTTTTTGGACGGCAATGAAGAAATGACTATGTTTTGCAATTTCTCCTGCTCAGAAAGACTTAGAAAGTTGATAATTGTGGGCAATGTTAGAAATGTCATGAGAAACAAGAATTATGTAAAAGTATTTATGTAAATCATTGTTTACAAGAGAAAGTGAGACAGGAATGCAAAAAAGCGTTGTTTTTGTACGGCAATGAAGAAATGACTATGTTTTGCAATTTCTCCTGCTCAGAAAGACTTAGAAAGTTGATAATTGTGGGCAATGTTAGAAATGTCATGAGAAACAAGAATTATGTAAAAGGATTGATGTAAATCATTGTTTCTAAGAGAAAGTGAGACAGGAATGCAAAAAAGCGTTGTTTTTGGACGGCAATGAAGAAATGACTATGTTTTGCGATTTCTCCTGCTCAGAAAGACTTAGAAAGTTGATAATTGTGGGCAATGTTAGAAATGTCATGAGAAACAAGAATTATGTAAAAGGATTGATGTAAATCATTGTTTCTAAGAGAAAGTGAGACAGGAATGCAAAAAAGCGTTGTTTTTGGACGGCAATGAAGAAATGACTATGTTTTGCGATTTCTCCTGCTCAGAAAGACTTAGAAAGTTGATAATTGTGGGCAATGTTAGAAATGTCATGAGAAACAAGAATTATGTAAAAGGATTGATGTAAATCATTGTTTCTAAGAGAAAGTGAGACAGGAATGCAAAAAAGCGTTGTTTTTGGACGGCAATGAAGAAATGACTATGTTTTGCGATTTCTCCTGCTCAGAAAGACTTAGAAAGTTGATAATTGTGGGCAATGTTAGAAATGTCATGAGAAACAAGAATTATGTAAAAGGATTGATGTAAATCATTGTTTACAAGAGAAAGTGAGACAGGAATGCAAAAAAGCGTTGTTTTTGTACGGCAATGAAGAAATGACTATGTTTTGCGATTTCTCCTGCTCAGAAAGACTTAGAAAGTTGATAATTGTGGGCAATGTTAGAAATGTCATGAGAAACAAGAATTATGTAAAAGGATTGATGTAAATCATTGTTTCTAAGAGAAAGTGAGACAGGAATGCAAAAAAGCATTGTTTTTGGATGGCAATGAAGAAATGACTATGTTTTGCGATTTCTCCTGCTCAGAAAGACTTAGAAAGTTGATAATTGTGGGCAATGTTAGAAATGTCATGAGAAACAAGAATTATGTAAAAGGATTGATGTAAATCATTGTTTCTAAGAGAAAGTGAGACAGGAATGCAAAAAAGCGTTGTTTTTGGACGGCAATGAAGAAATGACTATGTTTTGCAATTTCTCGTGCTCAGAAAGACTTAGAAAGTTGATAATTGTGGGCAATGTTAGAAATGTCATGAGAAACAAGAATTATGTAAAAGGATTGATGTAAATCATTGTTTCTAAGATAAAGTGAGACAGGAATGCAAAAAAGCGTTGTTTTTGGACGGCAATGAAGAAATGACTATGTTTTGCAATTTCTCCTGCTCAGAAAGACTTAGAAAGTTGATAATTGTGGGCAATGTTAGAAATGTCATGAGAAACAAGAATTATGTAAAAGGATTGATGTAAATCATTGTTTACAAGAGAAAGTGAGACAGAAATGCAAAAAAGCGTTGTTTTTGGACGGCAATGAAGAAATGACTATGTTTTGCGATTTCTCCTGCTCAGAAAGACTTAGAAAGTTGATAATTGTGGGCAATGTTAGAAATGTCATGAGAAACAAGAATTATGTAAAAGGATTGATGTAAATCATTGTTTACAAGAGAAAGTGAGACAGAAATGCAAAAAAGCGTTGTTTTTGGACGGCAATGAAGAAATGACTATGTTTTGCAATTTCTCGTGCTCAGAAAGACTTAGAAAGTTGATAATTGTGGGCAATGTTAGAAATGTCATGAGAAACAAGAATTATGTAAAAGGATTGATGTAAATCATTGTTTACAAGAGAAAGTGAGACAGGAATGCAAAAAAGCGTTGTTTTTTTACGGCAATGAAGAAATGACTATGTTTTGCGATTTCTCCTGCTCAGAAAGACTTAGAAAGTTGATAATTGTGGGCAATGTTAGAAATGTCATGAGAAACAAGAATTATGTAAAAGGATTGATGTAAATCATTGTTTCTAAGAGAAAGTGAGACAGGAATGCAAAAAAGCGTTGTTTTTGGATGGCAATGAAGAAATGACTATGTTTTGCGATTTCTCCTGCTCAGAAAGACTTAGAAAGTTGATAATTGTGGGCAATGTTAGAAATGTCATGAGAAACAAGAATTATGTAAAAGGATTGATGTAAATCATTGTTTCTAAGAGAAAGTGAGACAGGAATGCAAAAAAGCGTTGTTTTTGGACGGCAATGAAGAAATGACTATGTTTTGCGATTTCTCCTGCTCAGAAAGACTTAGAAAGTTGATAATTGTGGGCAATATTAGAAATGTCATGAGAAACAAGAATTATGTAAAAGGATTGATGTAAATCATTGTTTCTAAGATAAAGTGAGACAGGAATGCAAAAAAGCGTTGTTTTTGGACGGCAATGAAGAAATGACTATGTTTTGCAATTTCTCCTGCTCAGAAAGACTTAGAAAGTTGATAATTGTGGGCAATGTTAGAAATGTCATGAGAAACAAGAATTATGTAAAAGTATTTATGTAAATCATTGTTTACAAGAGAAAGTGAGACAGGAATGCAAAAAAGCGTTGTTTTTGTACGGCAATGAAGAAATGACTATGTTTTGCAATTTCTCCTGCTCAGAAAGACTTAGAAAGTTGATAATTGTGGGCAATGTTAGAAATGTCATGAGAAACAAGAATTATGTAAAAGGATTGATGTAAATCATTGTTTCTAAGAGAAAGTGAGACAGGAATGCAAAAAAGCGTTGTTTTTGGACGGCAATGAAGAAATGACTATGTTTTGCGATTTCTCCTGCTCAGAAAGACTTAGAAAGTTGATAATTGTGGGCAATGTTAGAAATGTCATGAGAAACAAGAATTATGTAAAAGGATTGATGTAAATCATTGTTTCTAAGAGAAAGTGAGACAGGAATGCAAAAAAGCGTTGTTTTTGGACGGCAATGAAGAAATGACTATGTTTTGCGATTTCTCCTGCTCAGAAAGACTTAGAAAGTTGATAATTGTGGGCAATGTTAGAAATGTCATGAGAAACAAGAATTATGTAAAAGGATTGATGTAAATCATTGTTTCTAAGAGAAAGTGAGACAGGAATGCAAAAAAGCGTTGTTTTTGGACGGCAATGAAGAAATGACTATGTTTTGCGATTTCTCCTGCTCAGAAAGACTTAGAAAGTTGATAATTGTGGGCAATGTTAGAAATGTCATGAGAAACAAGAATTATGTAAAAGGATTGATGTAAATCATTGTTTACAAGAGAAAGTGAGACAGGAATGCAAAAAAGCGTTGTTTTTGGACGGCAATGAAGAAATGACTATGTTTTGCAATTTCTCGTGCTCAGAAAGACTTAGAAAGTTGATAATTGTGGGCAATGTTAGAAATGTCATGAGAAACAAGAATTATGTAAAAGGATTGATGTAAATCATTGTTTCTAAGAGAAAGTGAGACAGGAATGCAAAAAAGCGTTGTTTTTGGACGGCAATGAAGAAATGACTATGTTTTGCGATTTCTCCTGCTCAGAAAGACTTAGAAAGTTGATAATTGTGGGCAATGTTAGAAATGTCATGAGAAACAAGAATTATGTAAAAGGATTGATGTAAATCATTGTTTCTAAGAGAAAGTGAGACAGGAATGCAAAAAAGCGTTGTTTTTGGACGGCAATGAAGAAATGACTATGTTTTGCGATTTCTCCTGCTCAGAAAGACTTAGAAAGTTGATAATTGTGGGCAATATTAGAAATGTCATGAGAAACAAGAATTATGTAAAAGGATTGATGTAAATCATTGTTTCTAAGATAAAGTGAGACAGGAATGCAAAAAAGCGTTGTTTTTGGACGGCAATGAAGAAATGACTATGTTTTGCGATTTCTCCTGCTCAGAAAGACTTAGAAAGTTGATAATTGTGGGCAATGTTAGAAATGTCATGAGAAACAAGAATTATGTAAAAGGATTGATGTAAATCATTGTTTACAAGAGAAAGTGAGACAGAAATGCAAAAAAGCGTTGTTTTTGGACGGCAATGAAGAAATGACTATGTTTTGCGATTTCTCCTGCTCAGAAAGACTTAGAAAGTTGATAATTGTGGACAATGTTAGAAATGTCATGAGAAACAAGAATTATGTAAAAGGATTGATGTAAATCATTGTTTACAAGAGAAAGTGAGACAGAAATGCAAAAAAGCGTTGTTTTTGGACGGCAATGAAGAAATGACTATATTTCGCGATTTCTCGTGCTCAGAAAGACTTAGAAAGTTGATAATTGTGGGCAATGTTAGAAATGTCATGAGAAACAAGAATTATGTAAAAGGATTGATGTAAATCATTGTTTCTAAGAGAAAGTGAGACAGGAATGCAAAAAAGCGTTGTTTTTGGACGGCAATGAAGAAATGACTATGTTTTGCAATTTCTCGTGCTCAGAAAGACTTAGAAAGTTGATAATTGTGGGCAATGTTAGAAATGTCATGAGAAACAAGAATTATGTAAAAGGATTGATGTAAATCATTGTTTACAAGAGAAAGTGAGACAGGAATGCAAAAAAGCGTTGTTTTTGGACGGCAATGAAGAAATGACTATGTTTTGCGATTTCTCCTGCTCAGAAAGACTTAGAAAGTTGATAATTGTGGGCAATATTAGAAATGTCATGAGAAACAAGAATTATGTAAAAGGATTGATGTAAATCATTGTTTCTAAGAGAAAGTGAGACAGGAATGCAAAAAAGCGTTGTTTTTGGACGGCAATGAAGAAATGACTATGTTTTGCGATTTCTCCTGCTCAGAAAGACTTAGAAAGTTGATAATTGTGGGCAATATTAGAAATGTCATGAGAAACAAGAATTATGTAAAAGGATTGATGTAAATCATTGTTTACAAGAAAAAGTGAGACAGAAATGCAAAAAAGCGTTGTTTTTGGACGGCAATGAAGAAATGACTATGTTTTGCGATTTCTCCTGCTCAGAAAGACTTAGAAAGTTGATAATTGTGGGCAATGTTAGAAATGTCATGAGAAACAAGAATTATGTAAAAGGATTGATGTAAATCATTGTTTCTAAGAGAAAGTGAGACAGGAATGCAAAAAAGCGTTGTTTTTGGACGGCAATGAAGAAATGACTATGTTTTGCAATTTCTCGTGCTCAGAAAGACTTAGAAAGTTGATAATTGTGGGCAATGTTAGAAATGTCATGAGAAACAAGAATTATGTAAAAGGATTGATGTAAATCATTGTTTACAAGAGAAAGTGAGACAGGAATGCAAAAAAGCGTTGTTTTTGTACGGCAATGAAGAAATGACTATGTTTTGCGATTTCTCCTGCTCAGAAAGACTTAGAAAGTTGATAATTGTGGGCAATGTTAGAAATGTCATGAGAAACAAGAATTATGTAAAAGGATTGATGTAAATCATTGTTTCTAAGAGAAAGTGAGACAGGAATGCAAAAAAGCGTTGTTTTTGGACGGCAATGAAGAAATGACTATGTTTTGCGATTTCTCCTGCTCAGAAAGACTTAGAAAGTTGATAATTGTGGGCAATGTTAGAAATGTCATGAGAAACAAGAATTATGTAAAAGGATTGATGTAAATCATTGTTTACAAGAGAAAGTGAGACAGGAATGCAAAAAAGCGTTGTTTTTGTACGGCAATGAAGAAATGACTATGTTTTGCGATTTCTCCTGCTCAGAAAGACTTAGAAAGTTGATAATTGTGGGCAATGTTAGAAATGTCATGAGAAACAAGAATTATGTAAAAGGATTGATGTAAATCATTGTTTCTAAGAGAAAGTGAGACAGGAATGCAAAAAAGCGTTGTTTTTGGACGGCAATGGAGAAATGACTATGTTTTGCGATTTCTCCTGCTCAGAAAGACTTAGAAAGTTGATAATTGTGGGCAATGTTAGAAATGTCATGAGAAACAAGAATTATGTAAAAGGATTGATGTAAATCATTGTTTCTAAGAGAAAGTGAGACAGGAATGCAAAAAAGCGTTGTTTTTGGACGGCAATGAAGAAATGACTATGTTTTGCGATTTCTCCTGCTCAGAAAGACTTAGAAAGTTGATAATTGTGGGCAATGTTAGAAATGTCATGAGAAACAAGAATTATGTAAAAGGATTGATGTAAATCATTGTTTCTAAGAGAAAGTGAGACAGGAATGCAAAAAAGCGTTGTTTTTGGACGGCAATGAAGAAATGACTATGTTTTGCGATTTCTCCTGCTCAGAAAGACTTAGAAAGTTGATAATTGTGGGCAATGTTAGAAATGTCATGAGAAACAAGAATTATGTAAAAGGATTGATGTAAATCATTGTTTCTAAGAGAAAGTGAGACAGGAATGCAAAAAAGCGTTGTTTTTGGACGGCAATGAAGAAATGACTATGTTTTGCGATTTCTCCTGCTCAGAAAGACTTAGAAAGTTGATAATTGTGGGCAATGTTAGAAATGTCATGAGAAACAAGAATTATGTAAAAGGATTGATGTAAATCATTGTTTACAAGAGAAAGTGAGACAGGAATGCAAAAAAGCGTTGTTTTTGGACGGCAATGAAGAAATGACTATGTTTTGCAATTTCTCGTGCTCAGAAAGACTTAGAAAGTTGATAATTGTGGGCAATGTTAGAAATGTCATGAGAAACAAGAATTATGTAAAAGGATTGATGTAAATCATTGTTTACAAGAGAAAGTGAGACAGGAATGCAAAAAAGCGTTGTTTTTGGACGGCAATGAAGAAATGACTATGTTTTGCGATTTCTCCTGCTCAGAAAGACTTAGAAAGTTGATAATTGTGGGCAATGTTAGAAATGTCATGAGAAACAAGAATTATGTAAAAGGATTGATGTAAATCATTGTTTCTAAGAGAAAGTGAGACAGGAATGCAAAAAAGCGTTGTTTTTGGACGGCAATGAAGAAATGACTATGTTTTGCAATTTCTCGTGCTCAGAAAGACTTAGAAAGTTGATAATTGTGGGCAATGTTAGAAATGTCATGAGAAACAAGAATTATGTAAAAGGATTGATGTAAATCATTGTTTACAAGAGAAAGTGAGACAGAAATGCAAAAAAGCGTTGTTTTTGGACGGCAATGAAGAAATGACTATGTTTTGCGATTTCTCCTGCTCAGAAAGACTTAGAAAGTTGATAATTGTGGGCAATGTTAGAAATGTCATGAGAAACAAGAATTATGTAAAAGGATTGATGTAAATCATTGTTTCTAAGAGAAAGTGAGACAGGAATGCAAAAAAGCGTTGTTTTTGGACGGCAATGAAGAAATGACTATGTTTTGCGATTTCTCCTGCTCAGAAAGACTTAGAAAGTTGATAATTGTGGGCAATGTTAGAAATGTCATGAGAAACAAGAATTATGTAAAAGGATTGATGTAAATCATTGTTTACAAGAGAAAGTGAGACAGGAATGCAAAAAAGCGTTGTTTTTGGACGGCAATGAAGAAATGACTATGTTTTGCAATTTCTCGTGCTCAGAAAGACTTAGAAAGTTGATAATTGTGGGCAATGTTAGAAATGTCATGAGAAACAAGAATTATGTAAAAGGATTGATGTAAATCATTGTTTACAAGAGAAAGTGAGACAGGAATGCAAAAAAGCGTTGTTTTTGGACGGCAATGAAGAAATGACTATGTTTTGCGATTTCTCCTGCTCAGAAAGACTTAGAAAGTTGATAATTGTGGGCAATGTTAGAAATGTCATGAGAAACAAGAATTATGTAAAAGGATTGATGTAAATCATTGTTTCTAAGAGAAAGTGAGACAGGAATGCAAAAAAGCGTTGTTTTGGACGGCAATGAAGAAATGACTATGTTTTGCAATTTCTCGTGCTCAGAAAGACTTAGAAAGTTGATAATTGTGGGCAATGTTAGAAATGTCATGAGAAACAAGAATTATGTAAAAGGATTGATGTAAATCATTGTTTACAAGAGAAAGTGAGACAGAAATGCAAAAAAGCGTTGTTTTTGGACGGCAATGAAGAAATGACTATGTTTTGCGATTTCTCCTGCTCAGAAAGACTTAGAAAGTTGATAATTGTGGGCAATGTTAGAAATGTCATGAGAAACAAGAATTATGTAAAAGGATTGATGTAAATCATTGTTTCTAAGAGAAAGTGAGACAGGAATGCAAAAAAGCGTTGTTTTTGGACGGCAATGAAGAAATGACTATGTTTTGCAATTTCTCGTGCTCAGAAAGACTTAGAAAGTTGATAATTGTGGGCAATGTTAGAAATGTCATGAGAAACAAGAATTATGTAAAAGGATTGATGTAAATCATTGTTTACAAGAGAAAGTGAGACAGGAATGCAAAAAAGCGTTGTTTTTGGACGGCAATGAAGAAATGACTATGTTTTGCGATTTCTCCTGCTCAGAAAGACTTAGAAAGTTGATAATTGTGGGCAATATTAGAAATGTCATGAGAAACAAGAATTATGTAAAAGGATTGATGTAAATCATTGTTTCTAAGAGAAAGTGAGACAGGAATGCAAAAAAGCGTTGTTTTTGGACGGCAATGAAGAAATGACTATGTTTTGCGATTTCTCCTGCTCAGAAAGACTTAGAAAGTTGATAATTGTGGGCAATGTTAGAAATGTCATGAGAAACAAGAATTATGTAAAAGGATTGATGTAAATCATTGTTTACAAGAGAAAGTGAGACAGAAATGCAAAAAGCGTTGTTTTTGGACGGCAATGAAGAAATGACTATGTTTTGCAATTTCTCGTGCTCAGAAAGACTTAGAAAGTTGATAATTGTGGGCAATGTTAGAAATGTCATGAGAAACAAGAATTATGTAAAAGGATTGATGTAAATCATTGTTTACAAGAGAAAGTGAGACAGGAATGCAAAAAAGCGTTGTTTTTGTACGGCAATGAAGAAATGACTATGTTTTGCGATTTCTCCTGCTCAGAAAGACTTAGAAAGTTGATAATTGTGGGCAATGTTAGAAATGTCATGAGAAACAAGAATTATGTAAAAGGATTGATGTAAATCATTGTTTCTAAGAGAAAGTGAGACAGGAATGCAAAAAAGCGTTGTTTTTGGACGGCAATGAAGAAATGACTATGTTTTGCAATTTCTCGTGCTCAGAAAGACTTAGAAAGTTGATAATTGTGGGCAATGTTAGAAATGTCATGAGAAACAAGAATTATGTAAAAGGATTGATGTAAATCATTGTTTACAAGAGAAAGTGAGACAGGAATGCAAAAAAGCGTTGTTTTTGTACGGCAATGAAGAAATGACTATGTTTTGCGATTTCTCCTGCTCAGAAAGACTTAGAAAGTTGATAATTGTGGGCAATGTTAGAAATGTCATGAGAAACAAGAATTATGTAAAAGGATTGATGTAAATCATTGTTTCTAAGAGAAAGTGAGACAGGAATGCAAAAAAGCGTTGTTTTTGGACGGCAATGAAGAAATGACTATGTTTTGCGATTTCTCCTGCTCAGAAAGACTTAGAAAGTTGATAATTGTGGGCAATGTTAGAAATGTCATGAGAAACAAGAATTATGTAAAAGGATTGATGTAAATCATTGTTTACAAGAGAAAGTGAGACAGGAATGCAAAAAAGCGTTGTTTTTGTACGGCAATGAAGAAATGACTATGTTTTGCGATTTCTCCTGCTCAGAAAGACTTAGAAAGTTGATAATTGTGGGCAATGTTAGAAATGTCATGAGAAACAAGAATTATGTAAAAGGATTGATGTAAATCATTGTTTCTAAGAGAAAGTGAGACAGGAATGCAAAAAAGCGTTGTTTTTGGACGGCAATGGAGAAATGACTATGTTTTGCGATTTCTCCTGCTCAGAAAGACTTAGAAAGTTGATAATTGTGGGCAATGTTAGAAATGTCATGAGAAACAAGAATTATGTAAAAGGATTGATGTAAATCATTGTTTCTAAGAGAAAGTGAGACAGGAATGCAAAAAAGCGTTGTTTTTGGACGGCAATGAAGAAATGACTATGTTTTGCGATTTCTCCTGCTCAGAAAGACTTAGAAAGTTGATAATTGTGGGCAATGTTAGAAATGTCATGAGAAACAAGAATTATGTAAAAGTATTGATGTAAATCATTGTTTACAAGAGAAAGTGAGACAGGAATGCAAAAAAGCGTTGTTTTTGGACGGCAATGAAGAAATGACTATGTTTTGCGATTTCTCCTGCTCAGAAAGACTTAGAAAGTTGATAATTGTGGGCAATGTTATAAATGTCATGAGAAACAAGAATTATGTAAAAGGATTGATGTAAATCATTGTTTCTAAGAGAAAGTGAGACAGGAATGCAAAAAAGCGTTGTTTTTGGACGGCAATGAAGAAATGACTATGTTTTGCGATTTCTCCTGCTCAGAAAGACTTAGAAAGTTGATAATTGTGGGCAATGTTAGAAATGTCATGAGAAACAAGAATTATGTAAAAGGATTGATGTAAATCATTGTTTCTAAGAGAAAGTGAGACAGGAATGCAAAAAAGCGTTGTTTTTGGACGGCAATGAAGAAATGACTATGTTTTGCAATTTCTCGTGCTCAGAAAGACTTAGAAAGTTGATAATTGTGGGCAATGTTAGAAATGTCATGAGAAACAAGAATTATGTAAAAGGATTGATGTAAATCATTGTTTACAAGAGAAAGTGAGACAGGAATGCAAAAAAGCGTTGTTTTTGGACGGCAATGAAGAAATGACTATGTTTTACGATTTCTCCTGCTCAGAAAGACTTAGAAAGTTGATAATTGTGGGCAATATTAGAAATGTCATGAGAAACAAGAATTATGTAAAAGGATTGATGTAAATTATTGTTTCTAAGAGAAAGTGAGACAGGAATGCAAAAAAGCGTTGTTTTTGGACGGCAATGAAGAAATGACTATGTTTTGCGATTTCTCCTGCTCAGAAAGACTTAGAAAGTTGATAATTGTGGGCAATGTTAGAAATGTCATGAGAAACAAGAATTATGTAAAAGGATTGATGTAAATCATTGTTTACAAGAGAAAGTGAGACAGAAATGCAAAAAAGCGTTGTTTTTGGACGGCAATGAAGAAATGACTATGTTTTGCGATTTCTCCTGCTCAGAAAGACTTAGAAAGTTGATAATTGTGGGCAATGTTAGAAATGTCATGAGAAACAAGAATTATGTAAAAGGATTGATGTAAATCATTGTTTCTAAGAGAAAGTGAGACAGGAATGCAAAAAAGCGTTGTTTTTGGACGGCAATGAAGAAATGACTATGTTTTGCGATTTCTCCTGCTCAGAAAGACTTAGAAAGTTGATAATTGTGGGCAATGTTAGAAATGTCATGAGAAACAAGAATTATGTAAAAGGATTGATGTAAATCATTGTTTCTAAGAGAAAGTGAGACAGGAATGCAAAAAAGCGTTGTTTTTGGACGGCAATGAAGAAATGACTATGTTTTGCAATTTCTCCTGCTCAGAAAGACTTAGAAAGTTGATAATTGTGGGCAATGTTAGAAATGTCATGAGAAACAAGAATTATGTAAAAGTATTGATGTAAATCATTGTTTACAAGAGAAAGTGAGACAGGAATGCAAAAAAGCGTTGTTTTTGTACGGCAATGAAGAAATGACTATGTTTTGCAATTTCTCCTGCTCAGAAAGACTTAGAAAGTTGATAATTGTGGGCAATGTTAGAAATGTCATGAGAAACAAGAATTATGTAAAAGGATTGATGTAAATCATTGTTTCTAAGAGAAAGTGAGACAGGAATGCAAAAAAGCGTTGTTTTTGGACGGCAATGAAGAAATGACTATGTTTTGCGATTTCTCCTGCTCAGAAAGACTTAGAAAGTTGATAATTGTGGGCAATGTTAGAAATGTCATGAGAAACAAGAATTATGTAAAAGGATTGATGTAAATCATTGTTTCTAAGAGAAAGTGAGACAGGAATGCAAAAAAGCGTTGTTTTTGGACGGCAATGAAGAAATTACTATGTTTTGCGATTTCTCCTGCTCAGAAAGACTTAGAAAGTTGATAATTGTGGGCAATGTTAGAAATGTCATGAGAAACAAGAATTATGTAAAAGGATTGATGTAAATCATTGTTTCTAAGAGAAAGTGAGACAGGAATGCAAAAAAGCGTTGTTTTTGGACGGCAATGAAGAAATGACTATGTTTTGCGATTTCTCCTGCTCAGAAAGACTTAGAAAGTTGATAATTGTGGGCAATGTTAGAAATGTCATGAGAAACAAGAATTATGTAAAAGGATTGATGTAAATCATTGTTTCTAAGAGAAAGTGAGACAGGAATGCAAAAAAGCGTTGTTTTTGGACGGCAATGAAGAAATGACTATGTTTTGCAATTTCTCGTGCTCAGAAAGACTTAGAAAGTTGATAATTGTGGGCAATGTTAGAAATGTCATGAGAAACAAGAATTATGTAAAAGGATTGATGTAAATCATTGTTTACAAGAGAAAGTGAGACAGGAATGCAAAAAAGCGTTGTTTTTGGACGGCAATGAAGAAATGACTATGTTTTACGATTTCTCCTGCTCAGAAAGACTTAGAAAGTTGATAATTGTGGGCAATATTAGAAATGTCATGAGAAACAAGAATTATGTAAAAGGATTGATGTAAATTATTGTTTCTAAGAGAAAGTGAGACAGGAATGCAAAAAAGCGTTGTTTTTGGACGGCAATGAAGAAATGACTATGTTTTGCGATTTCTCCTGCTCAGAAAGACTTAGAAAGTTGATAATTGTGGGCAATGTTAGAAATGTCATGAGAAACAAGAATTATGTAAAAGGATTGATGTAAATCATTGTTTACAAGAGAAAGTGAGACAGAAATGCAAAAAAGCGTTGTTTTTGGACGGCAATGAAGAAATGACTATGTTTTGCGATTTCTCCTGCTCAGAAAGACTTAGAAAGTTGATAATTGTGGGCAATGTTAGAAATGTCATGAGAAACAAGAATTATGTAAAAGGATTGATGTAAATCATTGTTTACAAGAGAAAGTGAGACAGGAATGCAAAAAAGCGTTGTTTTTGTACGGCAATGAAGAAATGACTATGTTTTGCGATTTCTCCTGCTCAGAAAGACTTAGAAAGTTGATAATTGTGGGCAATGTTAGAAATGTCATGAGAAACAAGAATTATGTAAAAGGATTGATGTAAATCATTGTTTCTAAGAGAAAGTGAGACAGGAATGCAAAAAAGCATTGTTTTTGGATGGCAATGAAGAAATGACTATGTTTTGCGATTTCTCCTGCTCAGAAAGACTTAGAAAGTTGATAATTGTGGGCAATGTTAGAAATGTCATGAGAAACAAGAATTATGTAAAAGGATTGATGTAAATCATTGTTTACAAGAGAAAGTGAGACAGAAATGCAAAAAAGCGTTGTTTTTGGACGGCAATGAAGAAATGACTATGTTTTGCGATTTCTCCTGCTCAGAAAGACTTAGAAAGTTGATAATTGTGGGCAATGTTAGAAATGTCATGAGAAACAAGAATTATGTAAAAGGATTGATGTAAATCATTGTTTCTAAGAGAAAGTGAGACAGGAATGCAAAAAAGCGTTGTTTTTGGACGGCAATGAAGAAATGACTATGTTTTGCAATTTCTCGTGCTCAGAAAGACTTAGAAAGTTGATAATTGTGGGCAATGTTAGAAATGTCATGAGAAACAAGAATTATGTAAAAGGATTGATGTAAATCATTGTTTACAAGAGAAAGTGAGACAGGAATGCAAAAAAGCGTTGTTTTTGTACGGCAATGAAGAAATGACTATGTTTTGCGATTTCTCCTGCTCAGAAAGACTTAGAAAGTTGATAATTGTGGGCAATGTTAGAAATGTCATGAGAAACAAGAATTATGTAAAAGGATTGATGTAAATCATTGTTTCTAAGAGAAAGTGAGACAGGAATGCAAAAAAGCGTTGTTTTTGGACGGCAATGAAGAAATGACTATGTTTTGCGATTTCTCCTGCTCAGAAAGACTTAGAAAGTTGATAATTGTGGGCAATGTTAGAAATGTCATGAGAAACAAGAATTATGTAAAAGGATTGATGTAAATCATTGTTTACAAGAGAAAGTGAGACAGGAATGCAAAAAAGCGTTGTTTTTGTACGGCAATGAAGAAATGACTATGTTTTGCGATTTCTCCTGCTCAGAAAGACTTAGAAAGTTGATAATTGTGGGCAATGTTAGAAATGTCATGAGAAACAAGAATTATGTAAAAGGATTGATGTAAATCATTGTTTCTAAGAGAAAGTGAGACAGGAATGCAAAAAAGCGTTGTTTTTGGACGGCAATGAAGAAATGACTATGTTTTGCGATTTCTCCTGCTCAGAAAGACTTAGAAAGTTGATAATTGTGGGCAATGTTAGAAATGTCATGAGAAACAAGAATTATGTAAAAGGATTGATGTAAATCATTGTTTCTAAGAGAAAGTGAGACAGGAATGCAAAAAAGCGTTGTTTTTGGACGGCAATGAAGAAATGACTATGTTTTGCGATTTCTCCTGCTCAGAAAGACTTAGAAAGTTGATAATTGTGGGCAATGTTAGAAATGTCATGAGAAACAAGAATTATGTAAAAGGATTGATGTAAATCATTGTTTCTAAGAGAAAGTGAGACAGGAATGCAAAAAAGCGTTGTTTTTGGACGGCAATGAAGAAATGACTATGTTTTGCGATTTCTCCTGCTCAGAAAGACTTAGAAAGTTGATAATTGTGGGCAATGTTAGAAATGTCATGAGAAACAAGAATTATGTAAAAGGATTGATGTAAATCATTGTTTCTAAGAGAAAGTGAGACAGGAATGCAAAAAAGCGTTGTTTTTGGACGGCAATGAAGAAATGACTATGTTTTGCGATTTCTCCTGCTCAGAAAGACTTAGAAAGTTGATAATTGTGGGCAATGTTAGAAATGTCATGAGAAACAAGAATTATGTAAAAGGATTGATGTAAATCATTGTTTACAAGAGAAAGTGAGACAGGAATGCAAAAAAAGCGTTGTTTTTGGACGGCAATGAAGAAATGACTATGTTTTGCAATTTCTCGTGCTCAGAAAGACTTAGAAAGTTGATAATTGTGGGCAATGTTAGAAATGTCATGAGAAACAAGAATTATGTAAAAGGATTGATGTAAATCATTGTTTACAAGAGAAAGTGAGACAGGAATGCAAAAAAGCGTTGTTTTTGGACGGCAATGAAGAAATGACTATGTTTTGCAATTTCTCCTGCTCAGAAAGACTTAGAAAGTTGATAATTGTGGGCAATGTTAGAAATGTCATGAGAAACAAGAATTATGTAAAAGGATTGATGTAAATCATTGTTTCTAAGAGAAAGTGAGACAGGAATGCAAAAAAGCGTTGTTTTTGGACGGCAATGAAGAAATGACTATGTTTTGCGATTTCTCCTGCTCAGAAAGACTTAGAAAGTTGATAATTGTGGGCAATGTTAGAAATGTCATGAGAAACAAGAATTATGTAAAAGGATTGATGTAAATCATTGTTTCTAAGAGAAAGTGAGACAGGAATGCAAAAAAGCGTTGTTTTTGGACGGCAATGAAGAAATGACTATGTTTTACGATTTCTCCTGCTCAGAAAGACTTAGAAAGTTGATAATTGTGGGCAATATTAGAAATGTCATGAGAAACAAGAATTATGTAAAAGGATTGATGTAAATCATTGTTTCTAAGAGAAAGTGAGACAGGAATGCAAAAAAGCGTTGTTTTTGGACGGCAATGAAGAAATGACTATGTTTTGCGATTTCTCCTGCTCAGAAAGACTTAGAAAGTTGATAATTGTGGGCAATGTTAGAAATGTCATGAGAAACAAGAATTATGTAAAAGGATTGATGTAAATCATTGTTTCTAAGAGAAAGTGAGACAGGAATGCAAAAAAGCGTTGTTTTTGGACGGCAATGAAGAAATGACTATGTTTTGCGATTTCTCCTGCTCAGAAAGACTTAGAAAGTTGATAATTGTGGGCAATGTTAGAAATGTCATGAGAAACAAGAATTATGTAAAAGGATTGATGTAAATCATTGTTTCTAAGAGAAAGTGAGACAGGAATGCAAAAAAGCGTTGTTTTTGGACGGCAATGAAGAAATGACTATGTTTTAACGATTTCTCCTGCTCAGAAAGACTTAGAAAGTTGATAATTGTGGGCAATATTAGAAATGTCATA